>NW_023276806.1:9384301-9621801 GCF_003668045.3 Cricetulus griseus
ATTTGTGTACTGTTTGCTGCAGTGGCCATACGAAAGCACAAGTCCCCTGACACAGAAGTTACAGATAGTTGCAAACCACCATGTCAATACTGGGAACTGAACCCAGGTCATCCACAAAAGCACCAAGTGTTCTTAAATATTGAGACATCTCTCCAATCCCTACCACATCCATTTTCACTTGGTTGGTTGTTACTGTTTAATGGACAAATAATTGTCTGCTTTTTAAACTTTGCAAGTTTTAATAGTTTTTAACACTTCCCTTAAAATCATTCTCAAGTCCTTGGAATAGCTGGTTGCTCATATCGCTTATCACCATCAATGTTATCTTTGTCTCTAAATTTTAATTTCAAAAAAGTTTATTATCACAAGTAAAAAATACCCTGTTTTCTTATATTCTGATCTTTCTGGGGAAAAAATCACGAGAAAAAGATCTGATGAAAGAAAATTGAACTGGCTGACAAGTTGATTCTTTCTGTAGAGTGGGATATCCCTGTAGACAGGTTGTTGGCCACTCCCAAACTATGTAGAACTCAAAGCATGCATTAGTTTCCTCGAGATTTTAATACTAATGTGCATATCTAAGAGCTTATGCACTAAATATGGAGCTTGTAGATTTCTCCCTAACGCTATCTTTTCTCTACCTAGATCTTACACCTGTCAATAGCACATTTTCATCACTGGCCTCTACTCATGTAATTTCCTAGTATTTTTAACATCGTAGTGCTCTAAAAACTTCTGGCATTATTTTCAAGTTACCTGTAATAATAAAATGGTGAAGTGAAAACTTTATTTTCTTGTTTCTTTACTCAGCTCAAATGTTCTGGAGTTATAGCTTAGAAATAGATTCACAGGTGCAAGCAACATTTTCCAGTTATGAAGAGAACCAGTCTTGTTGGGGCTGGGAAAGAGAGCGTATATGAAATGATTTTGAGAGCAAGGAAATTTCTAAATGTTGAGCTTTTTAGTCTTTAACTGGCTTAAATGTTCAGCCAAAACTCTGTTCATCTGCCTTCTGCAGAGAGAAGCAAAAACTGGAGCTAAGATCTTTTAGCATTTTTTTCACTTGCAAATCTGTTTCATAAGTGCATAACACATATGTTTCCACACTTGCACTGCAATTGTTTCTTCTTTTCTTCCCCCCTTCCAACTGGGCATACAATATGCACCCAACACACCTATAAAAGGTCGACTGAGGAAAAAAAAGTCATACTTTATAGTCTGCCAAAGGAATGTTTATATTAAATGACTTCAGAAGGAGAAAGTTTCATTATGATCAGAACCCAGGAGATATAAAAGAATCATAAAGTTTGGGTCATAATGTGAGTTTATAAGTCTTGCTGCTACTTAATTTAAATTATAGGGGAAGTACAAGAAATTGTAGTTTACCAATAGCCCTAGGCCTCACGCCAAATGTTTTCTTTCCACTAGCTTCCTCAGTGGCTTGCCTCTATTGTAAAGAGTTACCTTTCTGGAAGAGATACACCTTGAAACTCGTCTTCTGAGAAAAACAAAACTTGGCAATCAAAGGGAGAACACACATTATTCTGCTTTATTATTAAGCAGCAGCACATCCAGGGTGGTGTAGACATGTCAGGAAGTTCCCTCCTGCTGTTTTGTTTGCCTCTTGTTGCCTTTTGTGTGGATTAGTTCAAAATTCAGCTCTCTGCCTGGAGCTGGCCTATGAGATCCAGAAAAAAAGGAAATTAACATTACTAAAATGTACTTTAGAATTTGATCTGTTTTGGCTATCTATTTTTGCTCAAACTGAATTCTACAAACCAGGATTACATTTACCCTGAGTTGAATCACATTCCCTTTTGTTTCTTCTATATCATTGATATGAAACACATAAAAAAGCTGGAACACAAGAGATAAACTCTGCTGCTTAAATTTTGACCATGTCTGCTTGGCAAGTTTATTAAGAGAGAAACAGAGAGGAAAAAAATATCTTTGATGGAATGTAGTCAATTCTAGCATCACAAGACGTAGGAATGCAATAAAAAAGGAAACTAGTTTTAAAAGGTGCTTACTTTATTATTATTTTCATGATCATGACTAATGATATTCTTGATTTTAAACCTTAACTGCCCTTCTCTGATAAATGAGACTGACGACTACCTTATATGCCATCCTAGAGCCTTCATCCAGTAGCTGATGGAAGCAGAAACAGAAACCCACAGCTAAAAACTGAGCTGAACTCTGGAATCCATTTGCAGAGAGTGAGGAGTGATGAGCAAAGGGGTCATGACCAGGCTGGAGAAACCCACAGAAAAGGCTGACCTGAACAAGGGGGAGCTCATGGACCCCAGACTGAGATCTGGGAAACCAGCATAGAACTGTCCCAGAAGCCCTGAACGTGAGTGTTAGTTAGAAGGACTGGGCAATCTATGGGTCCTCTGGTAGTAGATCAGTATTTATCCCTAGTATACAAATGGACTTTGGGAGTTCTCTCCAAATAGAGAGATACTGTCTCAGCCTAGACACAAGGGGAAGGTCTAGGCCTTGCTTCAAATGATATGACAGACTTTGAAGATCCCCCTGGGTTGCAGAAAAGGGATGGGATAGGGGTCAGTGGGGGTAGAGGTGGGGGGAGAGGGAACTGGGATTGACTTGTAAAACAAGTTTGTTTCTAATTTAAATAACAAAAGGGGGAAGTATAACATAAGCACACTGATTTTACTTTATAAATGTTGTTATGTTAGGCCAAATAATCCTCAAAATGATTCAATGGGCTCTGAATTGAATCTCAGACATGGACTGAAATAGTCATTATCTATACATGAGGTAAAGTGCATTTAAAATCAGAATTAACTCTAATAAAAAATAACTGATTATCAAAAATGCTTTATTGTGTAATATAATGACATGCCAACAAATAAAAATAAATTACATATATTACTATCTAAAAAGATAACACAGTTAAAATATTATCATGTTATCTATACTCCATATAAAAGTCTTGCATTGGGAAGACAGGTCAGTAAAATGTTTTCCAAAACAGTATTCTATGGTGTTGCAGGGACTCTTTGCCTAAGATAATGGAGATAAATATCTACTCCCTCCTTATACCAAAGAGAAATCATAATACCATTTCAACAGAGTCTGATTTTAGAGAACCAATAAATTACATGGGGTCATTTACAGACCTCAGTTGGGGGCTGTTTACAGAAAGTGGGTGACTTGAAAGCAGGTAAGCCTCTAAAAGGTCTCACCCAATCATGGATAATGGCTTCTCTAGCTTTACTGATGGAGAGGCCACTTCAGTCAGTCTTGTACAGTCATACTCTAGTACCACCTGAGACCATGGGGCTATGAGGGCAGAATCATAGAGCTTCCTGGAAGATGTGGACTGCTAGAGTTGAGTCTCAGTAAGGGCCCAGTGTTCTTCTCCATCTTTTTCTTTTTTGAGGGAATGTCAACAATCAGCAGATGACAATCAACCTTACTGACATCTGGTGTCTCTCAAAAGAAGTTGCAGCTTCTGAGACATAGATGATAGCTGTTCTGCTAAGAGAACAATGCTCTACAACACATAGTTAAAACAATATTCATGAGGGTCTTAGTTACTTTTCTGCTGCTGTAGTAAAGTTCCAAGACTAAGACAACTTGTAAAAGACAGTATTTCATTGAGTTTATGGTTTCAGATGGTTAGTGTGCTAGCTAGTCTTATGTCAACTTGACATACAAAATAGAGTTCTCTGAAAGGCAGAAAGCTCAATGAGGAAATACCTACGTAAGATCCAACTGTAAGGTGTTTTCTTTCTTTCTTTCTTTCTTTCTTTCTTTCTTTCTTTCTTCCTTCCTTCCTTCCTTGCTTCCTTTCTTCCTTCCTTTCTTTCCTTCCTTCCTTTTTTGTTGAAAATAGATTCTTCTCTTACACACTACATCCCAAACTTATTTTCCCTCCCTCCACTCCTTCTGATTCCCCTTCCATGTCCCCTCTCCCAAGAAACACTTTTCCTCCATTTCCTCTTCCAAAAAGAGCAGGCATCTAATTGATGGCAGTCAACCAGTATAGAACAAGAAAAGACAAGGCAAAGTCCCTCGTATCAAAGCTGGACAACCAATTCAAGAGCAGATGAAATGATTCTCAAGAGCAGATGAAACAGCCAGAGATACACGTGCTCCCACTGTTAGAAGTCCCCCCAAAGCACCAAGGTAGCAGCCATAACATAGATGCAGAAAAACTGGTGCAGACAATATAGACCGTGTCCTTGATGCTTCAGTCTTTGTGAGCCTATGTGAGCCATGCTTAGTTGATTTGGTGGGCCATGTTTTCCTGGTGTCCTCAATCCCCTCTGATTCCTACAATCTTTTCTCCTGATCTTCTGTGGAGTTCCCTGAGCTCTGAGGATGGAGAGCTTCAATTTAGACTCTATCTCTACAAAATGTCTGGGGTGTGAGTCTCTGTAACTGCTCCAATCTGCTGCTGGAGGAAGTCTCTCTGATGATGACTAGACAAGGCACCAATCTATGAGTTTAGCAGATATCTTAAGAATCTTTTCACTGATCTCTCTCTCTCTCTCTCTCTCTCTCTCTCTCTCTCTCTCTCTCTCTCTCTCTGGTCTCTGGTTCCTTACCATACAGGTAATTTAAGCCTAGACTAACATTTGTGGTGTAGGCCTCAACTTAAGCCAAACATTTGTTGGCTATTCTCACAAGTTCTTTGCCATAATTCCCCCAGCACATCTTGCAGGCAGCACAGAGTGCAGGTCAAGAATTTTATGTCTGGGTTGGTACCCAGGATTCTCTTTTCACAGCATGAATAGTATCTTCTTGAGCCAAAGAGACTAGAATGTAGTGGTGAGGGCATCAGCTCTCTCTATATATATCCATTGAGCTGTATGCATGTGTCCTGGGCATTTTCTTAATTAGTGATTGATGTCTGTAGAAAGATGTTTTCTCTCTTTTGGCTTTTTGTCCTTTTTTGAGAGGCCTGACATCCAGCTCCCAAATAAATCACACACAGAGGCTTATTCTTAGTTACGGATGCCTGGCCTTAGCTTGGCTTTTTTCTAGCCAGCTTTTCTTATCTTATATTTACCCATCTACCTTTTGCCTCTGGGATTTTATCTCTCTAACTTATGTATTACTTTTCTTACCTTAAAATAATATTCTACCACAGATGGGGGAGGGCCCAGTCTACTGTGGGTAGTTCCATCCCTGTGCTGGTCGTCCTGGGTTCTATAAGAAAGTAGGCTGAACAAGTCAGTAAACATCACTCCTCCATGGCCTCTGCAACATCTCTGGCATCTAGATTCCTACCTTGTTTGAGTTTCTTCCCTGACTTCCTTCAATGATGTGGAAGAATAAGCCAAATAACCGCCCACAGCTTCCTTTTGGATCATGGTGTTTCTTCACAGCAATAATAATCCTAATTAAGACAAGTTGATACCAGAAGAGGGGTACTGCAATTGTAGATTTGATCATGTTCTTTTTCAGAAGAACTTTGGAATTTGGAGTTTGAAAAGTCATTGAGTGTTGAGAGCTCATTGGGGTGTTCTGCAGGAGCTTGGAAAATAAGAATGTTCAAAGCAAAGCAGAAGACAGAGGCCTGGCTCATGAAGTTTCAGAGGAAAGTTAAAAGACTCTATCAGGACCCTTTGCTATTTTCAATTGACATTGTCATTTCATTTCAATTTAATTGTTGTGCTGGTCAGTTTGGGCTCACAGACAGCAGTAATTAATTAGAAACTGGAAACATAGAATGAAATGTTTGAATTAATGGGATAACTGATGCTGGTTATCTGGAGCTAAAAAATTAGCAGCGATGAAGAAGAGACAAGAAGCATTGAGACAAAATCTTGTAGGAAGTATTTCCTTAGGATCAACACACACAAGGTGTGTTCCAGAGTCAGCCAAGGTTGCACCTCATGATGGCAGGATAAGAGTCATCCAGGTAAAACTGGTTTTGAAAGCATGAAGGGGTCATGGAGAGCCACAGAAATATGAGTGCATCAGGGACAGTGAGTGGCAGAAATATAAGTCAGGAGTCTTAAACAAAAGAGAAGGAAACAGGGTTTCTCTATGGCAAATTCAACTTCTGTTTGCATGCTATGGACAGTAAGAGAGCAAACTATTCAATAAGATGATTATGGGTCCTGTCTAGGGAAAAAATTAACTCATTTTCTAATAACATGAAGCATATTTCTGTCCTTAATTAATATACATGATTATTATCATTCCAGTCAATTATTTTTTCATAGAGTAAATAAAATGAATGCTAATTTAGATACGCATAAATGGCTTGCTGGCTTGCAATATAGCTCAATGGCAGAGCACTTGACTATCTTCAAGCCTAGTATTGGAAAATTAAATGGGTTGAAGGCAAGTGAGTGGGAAGCTAGGATCAGGACTCCACTTGCTTTAAGACGGCAACTTGAAGGGAACAAAAGTTCTTATCAAAGCTGAATTCTTCCCCACTTTCTAACCAACAGGCCAACAATGTTTTTGTCTTTTGTGTTTCTAACATCATTTCCACCCTGCACCCTTTTACAGTCTGACATCCCACCCCCAGAGAGAATCATTTAACTCCACGCTCAAATTTCTCCAACCTATTATCTATAATTTGCTGAGGTTCTTACATTTTAAAGTGAAGTTACAAATTCACCCAAAAGCAAGTCACTTGGGTGTCTTTTAAAAATAAATGTATATTTTAGGCTGTACCACAATTATTCTTTTTTTTGAAACAAATAATGACTATCATCTAAAGAAATTCCTATGAAATTCTCAGGGTCATCATTACATAGACTATGTTTTAAAAGACAGAACTGTGGGTCTTGCTAAGCCATGTTGAATAGCTTGCTGCTTCATGGGTCTATCTGTTGCCTTATTGTGTTAGAATGTATTGCCATTGGGTGTGGTGGCCCAGGAGCTCTCAGGAGCCTGGCACTGGAAGACAGCCTTCAGTTCATGGCCAGGCTTGGCTGCATTGTGAGACTCTGGCCTCTCATGACACTCTTCCTGCTCTTTACTAAATGAACTACCATGCCTTTACATCCAATTCCTCAGTTTCTAATTCTGCCTTGTAAGATTTTACATTCTCCATAGTTACATATGTTTGTTAGAGTACACATCCAATTACACTTGAATTATATCTTGAATTACATTAGGGAAACAATTGTGTCTTAGTTCTCTTCATTGGAATGTTATGCTTCCACATATAACCAGATAATATCATCATGATTACAATTGTTATTTGCATAGTACATACAAGGGAAATCTGGCTCACATACTGAAATAAGGATGTGGGGACAATGTTCAGTGGCCAAGGCATGTGTGGCATAAGCATGAGACCCTGAATTCAGATCTTCAACCCCATTCTTAATGCCAGGAAGTGGGGCAGCTGCCTGTAGACCTTGCTCTGGAAAGGTAAAGACATGGGGTTTGCTGGGCAAGTTAGAAAGCTAGATGGGCCAAATCTTCACACTTCAGGTCCAAAGTTAGTGACCCTTCCTCAATATATAAGGTAGAGTTCTTTCAAGGAACACTACCAGCATTAATCTCTGACCTCTACAGATAGGTATACACATGAGCACATGTACCTGCTCACATACATTTGCTCACACATGGCAATAAACACACACACACACACACACACACACACACACACACACACACACACACACACACAAGAGAGGGAATAAAGTGTGACGTTTCACTGAAACAAATAGCACATAACATTTGCTAGAGTCAATGTAGTCCTCCTGAGTGAAACTTCAGATTTCTCTGTAGTATTTTGCTGCACTCAGTAAATGTTGGTTAAATGATTGATTGCTTGATATGCCAGCTAATTCTCTAAGATTGGGCAATTAAGCAATCATCCCTCATTTCTGTAAATCTAAAAAAAATATTTGAAACACACACACACACACACACACACACACACACACACAGTTTTTCTTTCTGCAGCACACAATCTTAGTAACATTTCCCACAGAGATTAGTAAGGATGAGAAAAAAATAAAGTAATTGTTTTGTGTTTTAAAGAGCGATGTAATCTTCTCCTAGCTTTAGAAAGGTCTGAAAGTTCACTTGAAAATTGCCTCACTTCTATGATTAGGAAAAGAAGATTAGATAGTTGTAGGTTTGTTCAGTGAAGAAAAGATCATAAAAACAAACCCAACATTTTAATAAAGATAAGGCTACCATTTTGAGAATTCACTTGATGTCACACCTAACATAAATATATTTCTTATTCACGTAATACCAGTAGACATCAAACAATCCACTCACTGGCTTTAAACACTCTGGCATAGACTCCTGGGAATCAGCTGGGGATGTTAGAACCCAGCTGTGAACCGAAACAACCCAGAGTTCTTCCAGCATTATGTCTTGTGTTTCCCAATAACCTTCTATTCTTAACACTGCTTCACTTCCTGTGAGCAACCACCCGTGCTACTCTTTTAAAGCAATGACCAAGTTCAGTGTTCTTCCCGTATTATAACCAAACTAAACAAAGAAGTAGATTTGTGCCTCTTTGTCAGTCTCTGAAATCATTGTCTTGATGTGTTGTTAATGTTGAGGTTGAAAGGGACATCTGGCTGTCCATACTAGAATACATTTTATCAAGTCAGTTAAAGGTTGCTAAGCACATATACAAAAAAAAAAAAAAAAAAAAAAAAAGAATTTTGGAGAGATCACACTTCCCAATGCAAATGGCTGCACTCCTGCAGTGAACAGTAACTGAAGCTCATCTTCTCTGTCTCCTTGAGATTAGACAACATTGCCCCACCTAACATGGATGAGGTCAGTTGAGTCTCCAGTTTTGTGTAAGTGGAATTCTCCAAGTCCCAAATGAGTCTTTTATTTCCAAGGTGTAAGTTAATTTAAATAGACTTCCTCCAACCTGGCAAGCAAGAGAAACAAGCAAACAGAGGCCTGGCTTCCTGTGGACTTGGATTACTTGGGGATTTTATTATTAACTCTAATCAATTTTAAATTATTAGAATGCTGGCAACATGGGGAAGATAAATATAGTTCATTTGTTCCCAGATAGAAGAATCAGGGGCTTTCAACTTCCTCGTTAGTCTCATTCTGCCAAAGAGACTAATTTCCACCTTGTACATCAAGTCTGGCCTCCAAAATGTGAAAGCTTAAAAGATGCCATATGACTGTGTGAATCAGAACAGTCAGCCTTCCTTTCTTCATGGACATTTGCTCCTCAGAATGATGCATAATTTCAGAATATATTTGTTTTTAACTCCTCAACAGGCTAGAAACCTTCTACACTCACTTGTCATTGAGTCTAAACACAAAGGAAGGTTAGAAAAACCCAGGTAGGTTGTGGGAGAGATAACTTGTTACTTGAGAGCACTTGCTGTTCTTCCAGAGAACCAGAATTTGATTCCTAGTACCCACATCCTGTGGTTCACAACTGCCTGCAACTCCAGTTCAAGGATATCAGATGTCCTTTTCTGGCTTTGGACATCAATATTTATGTGCCACACACAAATATATATATATATATATATATATATATATATGACACACTCACACTCACAAAAATATATTATCATAGAAAAGAAGAAAAACTCAGTGAAACACAACACCGCTGAAATATCCTGCAATATTCAGTAACATAGAGAGAAAAGATTAGATGAGACAAATGTTCGTTTTTCTGGGGAGTTAAGTAACTGTGAAAAAGCAAAAATGTCTTCTCAAGAGAGAGGGGTTGCCTCTCCCATGCTACCCTTGAATTCAGGATTTTAGCCAAGGCTGACTTTGAACTCCCAATCTCCTACTTCCATTTTTCTAGTGTTGAGGTTATAGGTATGCACCACTGTGCCTGGTGTTCTGTGCCTTCAGAGACTGAACTCAAGTCTTTCTTGGTGTGTACTAGGCAAACACTCCAATGACACAACTATAGCCTAAGCTTATCTTCATTATTCAAAAGATGTAAACAAGTTATACTAGTTATACTGGGGAGAAACATTTGTAAAACGTAGATTACAACCCACACTGATTATTAAAACTTGTGTAAAACACTAAGTTAAAAGACAAAGCTGGAAATAGGTAAGTATGTGGGCAGAAGGTATATCAAGTGGCAAGTAAATGGATGGGGAAACAAATGCTCACCTTGTTAATCTTTAAAATCAAAACTCAGCGCATAATAGGTATCTGAGATACTAAATGTGTAAGGTGATGCCTGACCATAGAGGTTCTGAGACATCCTTGAGGGCCTATACATAGAAAAAAGCCCACATGGCAAGCAATTTTGTGGCATTTTATAGAAGCATGTCCATTTTCATACACTGTAGCTCAGCAGGGCCACTTCTAGTGCATGTCTTATACACTAAAAATTATTCCATCTAAGGGAAAGCAAGATACTCATTTGGGTAAAGGGGGGAAGAGCTTGCTTTAAGCCTAACAACCTAAGTTCATTTCCAGGGTACTTTATTTTTGTGGTAGAAGAAAACTAACTCCCACAATTTGTCCTCTGAACACCATACTATTGCTGCAGAACCCATCTCCCTGCCCCCCACAAACATGCATACACAAAATAAGCAAATGTGAAAAGACATCTGGTACATATTTCTCAACACCAGGAACTTATACACAATGTTCATAACAGCATCATTCAATAGAAAAAAGTGAAAACAATCCAATTATCCAATGACAGGGAACAAGGCTAAATAAATATGGGATATTCACAGAGCAGTGTACTTTAGTGGCATAAAATGCCCTTTAGCTATGTGCCAAAACATAAATGACTCCTAGGGACATAATATTGTTTCCTCATTTGTGAGTTCTTTTCAGATGGAACATTGTGTGTCCTCTGTGGGTACTTACTTGGGAATGGAAGCTTTCTTTTGGGATGACTGAATTTCATTTAAAGAGACTTGGTGATTCCACTGATCCTACCCATGTGTTTGAATGGCTCCTACCCGAGGCTTCTAGTTCTTCTTGATTGGAAGTTTACATATTTATGTGTATTGATGTGTGAACACAAGTTTTCAAAAGGCAAGACAGCACAACATTTAAGATAATAGCTGCCTCTAGAAAGAGGTGGGGTTATAGGAAGATGGGCAATTACAGGGTAGCTTTGATTATCTTGGCTTGGCTTTGTGGTGAGTAGGGAGGTTTGGGGATTTAATTACTAAATTTTATGCACACATATGTGTACTGGCAACTTGCTCTGCCAATAGATGGACCTTCTTATTCTGCCCTCACATGTGTTTTATTTTCATGTATTACTTAAAATAATAAATGAGAGACTAACATAAAAAGGAAAGCATAGAAGTAGAAAATGGGGACGAGGAGAAGAAGGAGAAAAACGAGAAGGAGAAAATGGAATTAGAAGCGTAGGAAAGCAAGAGGAAGAAATTGTGGCCTTGGGTTTCAGTAAGAATGTGAGTGTGATGTCTGACCTGTCCTTCAGTTTCTCTGAGCCCATAGGAGGTGAGAGGAAGTTGATGGAGTGAACCTCTTCCTTTTCAGTCAGTCTCTACAAGGTTGGATGGCACCTACTTCTTGGACCTTCCAAGTTCTAGGCCTTCTGGTATGACTCTAGGTTCTAAAATATACCCCTTTGACTCCTATTTTTACTACTCAAGTCAAAAACTAATGCTGTGGAAGACTTAATTTTTTTAATTAAGCTTAAATTATAAAGCATGATTTGGTGTAAGTGAGGGCTTACTCTTCACATCAGGAATTTTTAGAGGCCAAAGCATGTCCCAGTGGTGACTATGGACTGGAAGCATTTGTGAGCATAGCTGCACCTGCCAATCCTCCTCACTGATGTCCAGGTTAGCACTAGATGCATCTCTCTGGCCAAGCCTAAGGATTCCAGCTCTTTATAAACACAAGCCTTCCTTCCTCAGCTATAAAAACCAAATAATGGTAATATAGGAAAAATATTTGAACATACTGTCTTAATGCAACTGAGCTCATCTCAAGGGTTTTCAGATGTGTGAGATTTTGTATAGTCTTAACACCTGGGAGTGGCAAGCGAGGCCATAACTGATGGACTTGGTGAATGAAGAGGACAGATGCTTGCCGGAAGCTCCTCACAATGCACAGGACAGAAGCAACTACAAAGAATCATATGCCTTAGAATATCAACAGTGCTGCTGATGAGAAATTGTGGGTTTCTCTCTGTAGCTAATATGATCTGGCTTTCATCTGACCTGGGAGTCCCAAGACAACTCTGTCATGTGAAGGAATTCTGTGTCATGGGGCTCATAATGCCATACTGCAGGGGTTGTTAAGCCAAAGAGCCATAAATTGGCTTAAGGCTTTTTGTAAAAACCATGAAATTTTATGCAAATTTCATTCACATGTGTGGTTTTTAAACAGAGATCTAAAGTTTAAAACTTTCTGAAAAGCTAAACATTCACATCTCTTTTACTATTTTCCTGGGAAGCCTGAAAGAAAACCTAAGATACTCAACAAACCAAAGAACTCCTTTAAAGAAATATCATTTTGGAAGGAGATGGAGACTTTTCTCAGTTCTAGGTTGAACTACATCCATGACTTTTGAGTCTCACTTTCCCAATCTATAAAATAGAAAATGGTTTACATGTAATTGCTCCTATTTAGATGACTTGATTATGGAAGCCCAGCCTCAACAGCAGCTCTGGCACTTTATCAATCACCTTTTCAATGTGATAGAGTGTAGATTACTAGGCTGTAACAATATTTTCAGGATGTATTTCTTTATCAGCGTAGTTGAAAAGAAGGGACCAGTGGAAGATTTGGATAGACTCACCCAGGGTTCCAATGCCAATGTTGTCCTTACAAGTATAAAGTAGACGGTGTTCAAATACAAAGGAAGAATTGGCAGTGAGCTAGACTCATGAGTATAGGGAAGACACTGTAGCCCCTCCTCCTAGTAGCCAGGACAGGTGTGCCGGGACACGCCCATGAGGGCGTGGTGAGGGAAGGTCTAAAAGTGATGCCAGAGGATTCTTAAGGGACAGTGGACACGTGGAGAGACCCTTCTCCCTTGTCCTCTCTCTGGCCTGGCTGCCTTGCTGCCCCTGACACGCTCTGGCTTGCACTTGGCTGGTGTTTATCTGAATAAAGAAACCTTAGCCTTACGGACTGCGGATCGATCTCTTCACATGAGGGACATTTAGATTCTAGAATCAGAGATCTCGGCTCCAGGACAAGCTTTAGAAAGAGAAAGCACTTCCTTTTTCAGACTCAGAACCAATCCTTACTTGTTGAAGAGGGGAAGGGAAAGTGCTTGTTAGAGAGGTTGTCCTCAGACCTGGAACATTAGATAGGAGGTTTTCAGCAAAGTCTCTGAAGAGGGGACATGTGTTAAAAACATGCAGGCTGATAGGGCCCAGACAGCTTCTAGTGCTTTCCAGAGGAGCATCTGCTCAGAGTTACAAGCCACCTCAATGCACTTGCCTCTCCATGCCAGTCCTGAGGTGCTTCTCTTCTGACTCTCACTAGCATCTCCGTTCTCTGCATTTCCCTCCTGTCTGCTGGCTCAGAGCTCTCCAAAATGACCTCTCAATTGATCCATAAAACGCAAAAAAAAACTGCGGGAACAAGACACCCCCCCTACCCCTCCACCCCCACCCTCCACCCCACCCCCACCCCCCTGCCAAGCACCATTGGGAGAAAGAACACACAGGAGGGAAGGGGAGTTTGTTATCTTCAAGCAGTGTCTACAAAGGGCCAAGCTAGAAGGCAAATGAAGTTATTGGATTAACATTTTAAAGTACAATTGCTAAAATGCCATTGTTTTTTTTAAGTCTGAGTGACAATATGCTTTCAAGAATTTGTTTTATAAAATTGTTAAACAGTAAAATTGAGCGGCTGATCCTTTGAAACAGAATATGTGCTAAGTAAATCCAAATGCCTGCCTAGAGCAGAAATTAAAAGGTTCTTAGAGGGGTTTGTCATCCATTCATCAACCCATCCAGCTTGTGTGTGTGTCTGTCTGTGTGTTTGTGTGTATCTGTGTGTGTGTGTGTGTGTGTGTGTCTGTGTGTTTGTGTGTATCTGTGTGTGTGTGTATGTGTGTGTCTGTCTGTCTGTTTGTGTGTATCTGTGTGTGTGTGTCTATGTGTGTGTGTATGCATAGGTACAGGTGCATGTGTTTGGGGTCATGGGTGTTAAGGCAAGCAGTATACCCCAAAAGTTGGTCTCAGCACTCTGTTTATGTTGTTTTTCAGATAATGTCCCTCAGTTTTATCCAGAACTCACTGATTTGACTAAACTGTCTGAAGCTGCTTGTCAGTAACTCCAGGATATTTTTTTTTTTTAACCAGTGGGCACCTCCAACCCAACTTTGTATGTGGTGTTGGATATCACACTCGGATCCTCACACTTTACCAGCAAGCACTTACCCACAAATCCATCTCCCTGGCTCTCTTATTAGCTTTTAAACCAGTAAGTGATTATCAAATTCCACCATGGTGGGCCAGGAACTGTGCTGATCAATGACACCCATGAAGAAATATTGATACTGTACCAGCCATCTTAGCCCTGACCAAAGGGGTGACATGGAGCTTTTCTTAATTTTTGCACACTTAACAATTGATTACAATTGCTGTAAAACTGGCATTGTAAAAGTAAATAGCACTATGTGAGGCTTGTAAGCAAGAACTCGGTCAACTTCCAGGCATCTATTTTGGTAGTTTCCTGAAGGAATTTAGCAAAAGAAAGGGTAGAGAATGTTCCTGGCAGAGAGAAGTGTGCCTTCAGAGACAAAGGGGAAAAAAAGGAATAGGGACAGAGAAAGATAAGTTGTTATTCAGTTACACTGTGTGGAAACGTTTAGGCTACCCCAGATGTTTTCAGACTTCAAAGAGCCCCTTAGCATTTCCCCCAGATAGAATGTAATTTAAAAAAAAAAAAAAAAGACCCTTCAACTCTCCACTATGGATAATTTTTTGATTACATGAACCAACGTCAGGGTTAAGAGGAAAACCACAAGTTAAAAAGAAAACAATTCAAAGAGGAAATAAAAACCTTCAGTGGTGAATGCAACATATGAGCCTAGTTAAAAAATGTGTTTCTGCTTTGGCTAATGGGTCGTTTTCACCTGCTCCCACAGATCCACCTGGCCTCAGCCTGGCTGCAGCCGCAGAGTAAGATGTCTTTCCAACTCCATTCCCAGGATGAGGAGGTGACCAGAGGGTCAGGACAACAGAAGCTGAGCCTTTATAGGAGAGGGTAATCCTCAAACAGGAAAACCCACTCCCGGGTCATTGGGAGAAAAGCACAGAGCTGCTGGGCTCAGGGTGTCACCAGCTGGGTTTTCTTGCGAAACAGAACCATCAGAGGCGCTCAAAGCCAAAGCCCGCACAGAAAGCATGGGGTTTGCCATATGCCTGGGACACCTTTGGAGTTTGCTAATGCCCCGGGACTGACTGTGAAGCAGATCT
This sequence comes from Cricetulus griseus, assembly GCF_003668045.3. Taxonomy (NCBI): domain Eukaryota; kingdom Metazoa; phylum Chordata; class Mammalia; order Rodentia; family Cricetidae; genus Cricetulus; species Cricetulus griseus. The sequence goes on from NW_023276806.1 coordinate 9,399,649, forward strand.
AGAGAAAACGAGCTGAGAGAAAACGAGAATGCAAGCGGCTGGAAAAGAGCCCATTTTGTTTGTGTGAACTTGATCAAAGCTGAAGCTTTTCAGCAGGAGCTACTGTGCTGAGGCAAGAGCACCAACCCTTTCAAGAAACCCCCAGGCTTTCAGGACCCCGTTAGCAGTCAGTCCAGCCTTGAGAAGCTGTGTGGCCTTTTACTTTTCCTAGATAGTCTACAAATTGTTGTTTGTTTTTGTTGGTTATTTTTATGAAAAGCAAGCAAACATGAAAAGCCTTTCGTGTAATTATGAACGACTGGGAAACACTGGATTTGAGAGCACTGATTACAAACCCTTGTGAGAGCAAGGTTCTCTCCTGTTTCCCCCTTATAAAGACACAAGCAAACAGGTTTGGTTGATAGCTATCCTTCCCGTCCTTCCTTCCTTCCTTCCTTCCTTCCTTCCTTCCTTCCTTCCTTCCTTCGTTCCTTCCTTCCTTTCTTCCTTCCTGTCTGCCTTCCTCCTTGTCTACTTCCCTCTCTCCCCCCCCCATTCCTGTCTGCCTTTCTTCCATTACACTTTACTTCAATGCTGGAAATGCATATTCAGGCAATTCAAACCAGTGAGGCCCTCCTTGAACCACCAGTCCAGAGGGGTGGAGACAAAAAAAAATATTTTTATGCACTGTGACATTTTTTAGCTTGTATGGCATTGCAAATGTAGGTAGTGGTTCTCAGTCTGGTGTGTCTTGCAGCCCATAATCCTGCGCTGCTTATTTCCAAGGCTTGGCTTGCTGTGGCCTTTTCCCAGTAACTGTACTGTTCCAGGAGTCCTGTTAAGAGGTGTTGAGCTGGGAAACAGAACACACACACTCCTCCCCACTTCTCTTTACCTTGTCTCTCTTTTTTCTTTGCTCCATCTCTTCTCCCTTACATCCCTTTATCTCTCAGTGCTCCTGCCCTGGCTTTTCTCCTTCATATTAAATCTCATAGTCTCTGAAATTATCTTTCAGATGAATTGTTTTGTCATTTTCCCCTTTTTATGATGGCTGGTAGTAAATTAAATCATATTTCACCTACATATGACTGTGAGTTATGTTTTCAAAGTATGAAACTAAACTTTGAAATTTATGATGATGTTAACAAGGTTAGTATAAGTGGCTGAAATACAAATTCAATGATGCATGAATTATTTCCCTCTGGCTTGTTCAAATTCATTAATAGACAAAAGAATAAGCAAAGTTGTAGTTGTAGAATCCTGTATCCACTAACTGTAGAGGCTATATGACCAATAGAAAGTTAGTCAAGAATGGAGTCAAAGTCCTATATGTCAAGCTCCAGGGATGTGGAGGCAGAGGTATAATGAATTTAAGATTATCCTCAGCTATGTAGTGGACTCAAAAGACAGGCTGTGATATGTGAGAGACCATTTCAAAAAAGAAGGGGGGAGAGCAAGGGGGCAGAGGAGATGGCTTAGTGGCTAAGAGCAATTGCCTAGAAAGCATAAGGACTGTGGTTTAGACCTTGGGATGCTATGCTGGGCATGTTTCTGGATTGCTTGCATCATCAACACGGAGGTGGGAGGAGACCAGAATACAGCTTGGGTTTCCTGGCTGTCAGCCTAGCTGAAAAACAGGTGTAGGGGAAGCTGTAGCCACGCCTACTTAGGACATAGGGGACATAGGGTGACTGCGTTTGCTCTTTCGCTTTCCCTTTGCTTCTTGCTGTACAGACTGCTGCCACGCCAGCTGGCTAGGTCGCTCTGTAAGTAAGGCTTTTCCCTATTAAATACCCTTAAATTTCTACCTGACTCCGTATTGGTAATTTCCCACTATAAACAGGAACTTCAGATTCAAAGGGACATTGCATCAAAAAAACAATGTAGAACATGACAGAAAATACTGGCCATCCAAAGCCCTGAATGTGTGTGTGAGCTAACACACCGAAACATACATGAGCACATATTCTATACATACCCATACATACACTCCAACATATGTACAGACAACATATCAACAAAATGATAGGGGTGGGGCAGGTGTTACTATTTAGACATCTGGTCTGTCCTTGAAGTCCTGACAGGATACGACCTCAGCTGCAGCCACCTTAGTGGGGCTCTTAGCACACATTCACTATGTTCCCTTTTAAAAGGGCCCTGCCCACCGCCCATTCTTCTCCCTCTTTCCTCCCTCTCTCTGTCTGTTCCCCCTTTTGTCCCTCTCTCTCCTCTCTCCGGAGACTGGTCTCCCACCTTACCTTTCCCCTATTTATGATCCCTTTCCCTAATTAAAAAACAAAACAAAACAAAAAAAAAAAACTCTGTTTGAACCCTGTCACATGAAAGTGAGTAGGATGAATGGATGGATGGATGCATGGATGGATGGAGAGAATGCTAATAAAACAATTGATTGTGAATGAAAGGCCAATGATGACCTGAAGAACCAATGTTTGCTTGGATGGTTTCCCATGGCCTCCTAATAACTTCCATTATTATGCATAGCTAAATGTCAAAACATTTCTTTATTTTATGTTAATACTCAAGACTATATAGCTTTAAATTATTACTTTTAGACCTGATGTGTTTCAGTTCCCTACTGTCTCATTCATCCCAATGTCAGGACTCTCTACTCCTGGGATAGCTCTCTTTGGTTGTAATTATCAGCAGTACAGACTGTACCAAGCACACCTATAGTTGGGTGTGTGTGTGTGTGTGTGTGTGTGTGTGTGTGTGTGTGTGTGTGTGTGTGTGTGTGTTTGTCTTTTAAATTTTGTTTTGTGAGACAGAGAGATACTTGTCAATTAATTTAAGTTATCTACTTTCTTCATTGGTATTTTTATAACTTTCCCCATACTCACAAATAATATATGCCCACTGTTCTTTTGTTCCTTTCTTTGACTTCTCTCAAACAATCTTCATTTACCAAAGCCAGGGGTGAGTTTCCCAAAGATGTTCTGGTTACACAGAGAGAAAAATAAGCAAATTGAACATATTCCAATGTTTTCTTTCCAAGAACCCAACTATGAGTGTTTCATCTTGCCTTGCTGACTCCAAGTCCCTCTTGGTTCAGCTCTTTCAGCCATTGCTTATTCTTCTGGGGTTCTTTGAGTTTTTCATTCTTAACCCCTACCTCCTACTTCTTTTCCCTTTTGAGTCAAAGCCATTGAGTTCTGTCTTGTTTCAGTCCTCTGCACCCTGAATCCTCACCCACTTTTGTGTTAGGATGCCAGAAACCATTAGAATAAAGATGATGATTTTTCTGTGTGAAAACCCTGCAAACAAAGGACCCACAGTTAAGTACAAGTCACCAGTCTTGGAAAGCAATGGAAGGTTATAAATAAGCATTTTTTTCTGTCACATGTTCAGATTCCAAATAAGAGATTTCTTCCATGCTCTGCAGCTGGACCGTTTTCCATTTTGACAGCTTTGTTAGCAGTTGGTGGTGTAAACCAGAGTTAACAAGAACCACATTTCTCCTAACTCTTTCCAAAGAATTGATTTTTAACACCTTTCATAGACTGGCTGTCCAGGAAGTCACCAGTCTGGTGAATATTGGTGTAGGCAATGACAGAATAAAATAATTAAGATGATGTAATCTGATCAGTGATGAAAACAATAGGATTTTGTATTTTGCAACGGACCTTGATATTCCAATAACTAAATAACGGTTGGATCAGTTTTATTGCTTTTGAGCTTCACTCAATTTGTATGTCAATTTTTAACACCATTATATACTCTGAAACTCTTTTTTAACAGAAAAAAAACAAGATTATTTACATCTTTGGTGATCCTGTTTCCCCAATGTCTAAACCCTAGAGATTACATTTAATCTCAGTATAGAAACATTAAATACAGTAGTGTTTCTTCCTTGGTTCCAGTCAACAGTTATAGAAAGCCAATTTCATTGGCGCTATAGATGATACTATATTTCTCTTGATCTTTTCCAGAACTAAACAAATCCATACACTTCAGAAGTTCATACCAATGTCTAATGTTACTCCCTTCTATCAACAGAAACTCTAACTATATAAAAGCATTGCAAATAGTATTGATAGATATTAGTACATGTAAAACTGTCCTTTTTTATTTGAAAATCTGAAAACTGGAATCATGTCTAACCCATATTTGGAGATTTATATACTGCACCTAAATTTTGTAGTGATAGAGGTGCTATTCCGTAAGTAAAATAATAAACAAAGCAAAAGTTATGTGCCAACTATAGTTACTATGGTTCAAAGATGTTCAGAGGAAGTCAACTATAAACATGACATCCTTGAACACAGTATCAGTAAACACATGTGAGTTTTCATGTGAGTATCTTGACATTGAAGAAATGTGGGATTCCAATAACAGTGTCTTTGAAACCAACTTCACGTCAAAAAAGCTGAAAAGTTTGGGGTTTTGTTTCTTTGTTTGCTGTTTTGTTTTGTTTCCTCAGTGTTATCAAGTGGGACCTGGAATTATTTGAAGTTGAAGAAGTCAGGAGAAACTGCTAAAACTAGCTCATGAATCCAAGTCCTACTCGTTAACAATTCGGCTTTATGGGCAGCACAAAATCCTTACCTAGCAGTCTCTTCCAGAAGTGACGATAACGCCACTGGGATGCCTGTACACTGAGTGCACTATCTTAAAATGGAATTAAATTATTCTTTCAACCTTTAAAAAGTTCTTGTGTTGGCTGGGCGTTGGTGGCACACACCTTTAATCCCAGCACTAGGGAGGCAGAGGCAGGCAGATCTCTGTGAGTTTGAAGCAAGCCTGGTTTCCAGAGCAAGTGCCAGGATAGGCTCCAAAGCTACACAGAGAAACCCTGTCTTGAAAAACCAAAAAAAAGAAAAAAGTTCTTGTGTTGACAACTTGATCCTAAATACAGCAGTAGTCAGCAACAGAACTTTGGAGGACTGACTGGTTATAAGAGAGCTGGCCTTATCCAGAGACAAGTCAATGATGGGTTTATAATAAGGTGGGTATTAGAAAGTAGTGGAAACTTAGAAGGAGGAACCTAGGAAAACAGACTGCAGGCGTGGCCCTTGAAGGTTGCAGCCATACTGTCATCTGTCCTCTCCAGTCCTCTCACTTCCCCCTCCTTGGATCCCCCTACCTTCCTTCCTCTTCTTTCTTTCATGAGCACAGCAGCTTTGCTCTGTGAAGCTTCACCTCACCCAGATATAGTGATTGAAGACTGAAGTCTCTGCCATCATGACACAAATATTTATTCTGTTTTGTTTGCAGTGATGTGAAGCTGTCTGACACACAATGGATAAGTACTGGACTATTCAGGAATTGCTCCATTTCTGATAATTTGAACTGTAAAGATGGCTTTATGGAATATTTTCATTTTTCTTTGTGTATTGATGTGTGTGTGTGTGTGTGTGTGAATGTATGCATTTCCATATAAGCTGTATGCACACAGGAAGCAGTCAGAAAGCTCACTTATTTTACAGCCATCTGGAAGCCAGGAATCCCTATAAATCCTGTCTCTGCCCTGCAAAGAGTTGGCACTGTAAGCTTGGAGCTGTGGTTACAAGCAAGAACAGGAGACCAAGCTTGTTTTGTGGGTATTGGGATATCAACTTCTTACCTCAAGATTAGACAGCAATTGCTGGGACCAATGGTGCCACTTCGCCAGTCCTATTGTATACATTTTGTAGGGAAAATGTTAAATGCTTGTTAAATTTTAAAGGAGATGTTAAACAACACGTTTACTCTTCTGTAAGACAAATATCAAGATAGCACTTCTATTTTGCTTGACACTCACGATCATAATTATCTAGAAGCTGCCTACCCATTGCAATATATGATCATTGCAAGAGCATCACTTTCACTGAATGCAACATAGATGCTGTGAAGCGTATTAAATGCCCTCAATATTGGACAAGTTTTCTTGGCTTTGTAAACAAGTTTTCTTGCCCAAAATGTTAAAGATCCACTGGATTTTGCTAGTTACTATATTATTTTACTTATTCTCATAAACTATGATTGTCAATATTATGTGTAAAAATATGCTAAACCTCACTAGAAACTAAATTAACAGGACACAAAAGTCCAGTGTATTGATGATGCCTGCTGTTGGCAGACGGAGGTAAAATCACAACCAGCTATTACAAAGGTTTTCAACATTGGCAATCAAAACCTGAACATGCATACTCTCTCTTTGAACCAGCAAAATGACTTGTGGGTATTAGCCTGAATGCTAAAGCATACACTACAGGACTCGTGAGTGGGATAGCTCCTCGAAGTGTCATGGGGGACAAGTTGTAAACAACAGGTATGAAATGGCATTTGGAAATTCACAGGAATGAGAGTATACAGAGCTCATTTACAGAGTCCTGTAGACAGCACTACTGGACAAGATCTTGAGAGCAGGGCCACAGTGATGTCATCTGTGGAGTGGAAGCTCCAAGAGAAATAGTGTGCATTCAGTTTGTGCCTCATACAAATTCCCTTACAAGCTCAGAAATCAACAAAATGGTAGCTGTTATTGCCCTTCAGTGTTCAAAGAGGGAAGTTTGCCTGTCTTGCTCTGTTTGTCTTAGTGTGCTCCCCTTTCTCCAGGACTAAGGCACCCTGATTCCCAGTGACATGCAAATAATTCTTCAGTAAAGATGTTTGTATGATCTCGGAAAAGCTGAACAAATTCAGGAACAGGTAAACAAGGCATGACCCATCTAAGGAGCCTCCACTGTCCAGGTATTTAGAAATTTACAGATAAGTAGTTACCACGGTTTTAGAGAGAGTTCCATGTGACTCACCTTCATTTCTGAATTTCCTTTTGTTTAACCTTAGTCTCCACTTTCTATAACACATAGAGGCCAAAACAAGTGCCAACAGAAATTATGTGGCCAAAAGACAAAAAGTGTTATTCTGCTTGCTGAGCATTGACTTATTTTGTGTTTCAAATGATCATTGGATGGAAGCTATACTTAAGGTGACATTTGAACATGAATCCTCATCAAAACATGGATTTAAACCACAAGTAAACTGACAGTGCTTAATATTATCAGATTCCTGGTTAAGTCTAGATGACCTGTTTCACTTTGTGATCTAGTTGTTGGTAGCTGTAGTTAGGTTGGGTCTTGTTTTACTTTTGTTTTGTTTCCTTCCTTCGTTAAGACATGATTCTCTCTATTGCCCATGCTGCTTTGGAATAATCTAAGTGGCTTCGGCTGCATCAGAATCCCAGCAATGCTTCTGCTCCTGGTTCACAAGCTCTGAGATTACAGCCATAGCCACCACACTAAGGGAATTTCGTGGGGGTTTTTTGTCGTTGTTTGTTTGTTTGTTTGTTTTGTTTTTGTTTTGGGTTTTTTATTGCATAGCTGGACAATAGGGGGACTCTGGGCCTTGTGCCTAAATGGTGTGATTATCTGGATTGTTTCTATTAGAAGAACATATGCTCTCATGTTTGTCACAATTCCCAAATCTCCCTACTGTTTTTTGGACAGTCACACTCAAATTTGTTGCCATCAATCACCTGTTGCTTCCCATTCCCTAATGTGAGATACCTGCTTCCCTGTCTAGAGGAAAGGAGGAACAAAACAGTAGGGTCTACGAAGAGGCAAACTGAAAGAGTTTGCCAATCCTGGCTGTGTGGCTGCAGCAAGAGCTGCCTCCATCTTCACTTCCCTCCACAGGCTTCTGAGTCCATGAACGTTGCTCTTCTCATGATGCTCACCTCTCTCAACAAAACAGGTGAAGTCATTCTTGCCCAGAAAATCATTGAACTATATTGTCAGTCATTCCTTCCTGGTGTCTTGCAAATTTAATAGCCTCAGGAAAATGTTTCTACTCTGAATAAACTGAGTACTATAATGTCCAATTTAATGACGATTCTTCCAGTGAAATGCAAAATCAAAAGTAGAAATATTACCTCAGATTTAGGTAGCAACATGTGTGTCCCAGCAAGACAATCCCCCCTGCCCTACGGTTCTCTGTTTTTGAGCTTCCTGTAAACATCCATAATCTGTGTTATGTTGTTCTTTTCATCATAAGGCCTCTTGTGCCCTCCCATTAGGTCATATTAACAACTTTAATTTTTTTCTCTATTTCAAAAACAACTAACTTAATTTTTTTCTTTCTATAAAAAGTGATAGAATCTAAGACCTCTTTTCTGGCATAAGTGGCATAGAAAATCCTCTATGACTTTTTGATATATGAATAATTCCCCAAGTCTAAGATGCAAGTAATTTGCATGTCTTTTCACAAGCTTGATTTTTTACAATTATTTAATGGGAGTCTGAAACAATAGCCTGGGAGTCTTGGGAATTTGTCTGGTCTTTGCAATGTGGAGAGTCCCAGAATACTTTGGGGAAATAATACTTTCTAAACAGTCTTTTTTTAATATCTGTTTCTAGGTAAAGAGGGACATTGCTGATGCTGAGACCAGGAGATTTTTATTTCCATAATTTAGTTTGAGTGTCTCAGAGCACAGTTAGTTTGATTTGTCTTCATGCATTTCGGACCACAGGTGCTTCCCATTAAGACAAGCACGTTGACTTTAACGGAATCCTGCCGAGCAGTGAGCACAGGATGCCTTCTGTGAACTGCCAATAATTATTTGTCCTGGCTTTGTTTCTGGAGATCTACTTAAATTGGTTCAAAAGCTGATAATCTGTTTCATCCCTAAAGATTAACCCCTTAAAAAAAATGAGTGTGCTTTCCCGTAATTGGACTGAGTGAAAGAGCTCTCTTAATATCGTTGTTAAATTAGAGAATGATTTTTAAAGTGTGATAAAAGGAGGCTTGCAAAGAGCACTCAATGTGTAGCGCTGCTAATAAAATAGCTTCAGTGACTTGTTCTCTCTCTTCAGCAGACAATGAGGTGAAGAATAACTCTGAACCAGCTATGACATAAATGCTCACATGACAGACATGCTGACTGCTCTGCCTGCTCAGGAACACGAGCTCAAATCTAATCATGTATGAGCCTGTTCTAATCTGCAGGTCTCTAAAACAAGATCCACACCTAAGAGCGGATTCTCAGCAGCCCTGAAGCTCTAAAGTGGAATAGTCCCTTCTAAAGAAGGAGCAGACTTCCTCTCACCTCCCATCATGGGTGTGTTGGTACCACCAAATAGACTGCAATGGAAATGCACTTCTGTACATTTTATTATATGGTTTGACTTATTCCATAGTGGATTTGCAACCTACCCTCTTTAGATGTGTTTATCACTGAAAGACAGTCAGCATTTATGATTCTGGGGGTAAATCGAGCAGAGCTCACATAAACAGCCAGACTCTTTTGCCTTATTACAGTGGGGTTAATAGGGATTAAATAATCTTGATTTAATTTGAACAAATTTAAGTTACTGACTTTATTATATCTTGTTTACATTATATATACACACACATATATACATATAGGTATGTATGTATAGATAGATAGATAAATACACACATACATACATACATACATACATACATACATACATACATACTTGTTTTATATGTGGGTGTATGTGTATACATGTCTGTTCATGTTCCTGCAGTTTGGTGTGTGTATGGATGGTATACATATGCATAGGTTAGGTGAATGTTATTCCTAGGAAAGTGGTCTACATCTTTAAGACAGTATCTCTTATTGGCGTGAAGTTCATCTTGGTTCAACCTGCCTAGACAGCATACCTCAGAGACTGTCTGTCTCTCCATTCCTAGAGCTAGGATTACAGACTCAGGGCTCCACACATATAATTTTGTGTGGGTTCTGGGCACGGCCTCTTGCTTCCATGACAGATACCTCAAAGACAGAGAGATCCCCTAATACTATTATATTTCCATTAATAAGTTTATATGTACATTTATGACTCCCAGAGTACTTAATGAGAGTTAGCTTGAATGTCTGTTTAAGTACAAGGAAAAATTTTAAGTGTCATAAAAACAAAAAAGGAAAAGCTAATATATATACCAAGTTAAAAGGAAGACATTCTATGTTTAATTCAGCTGTTATCATTCATTTTAAAATATGTAATCTACATCCATGCCAAAGGGGTCCTTGACCCCAAGACAGGTGGGAAGAAAAGAACATAATGACTTTCAATGAGTTCATGTTCGAAATCTGGAAAACTTTCAGGGAATTTTGGATTGACAATGGTCACAAAGTAGCTACAAAGGATATTTGACTAACAGTGGAAAATAGAAATAATGTTGAAAATAACGTATGGCTGTTAGTTTTGTGTTTTGGGGAGACTCCTAACTATGGGACCGGATGTGTCTCTGACTCTTTGGCCTGCTCTTGGAATGCTTCCTCCCCTTGGGTTCCCGTGTCCAACCTGCATACGGAGGCTTTCTCCTTGTCTTGTATCTTGTTTTGTCCTGTTTGGCTGTTGTCTCTTGGAGGCCTGCTCTTTTCTGGAGAGGAAATGGAGGAGGAGTGGAAATGGGCGAGGGGGATCTAGGAGGAAAGAAGGGAGGGAAAACTGATTGGGATATATTGTAAGAGGGAAGAATCTACTTTTAAATTTAAAAAAAGGTAAAAATGGAGTGGAGAAAAATAATCTAGTTCCTAAAGTGGGGAAGAAAGAGGGGTTTGGGGAACTATTGGTAGTGGTGCTTGATTTATATTGTACTCAGTTTCAAGAAATGTGTTGCAAATACTGTGCAAGTGGTCTGTGAATGCTAAGGATATAAAAAATTGTTATAAGAATCAATAAAAATTAATCATAAGTGAAACTAAATTTAAAACATTGCCTTTAAGATAGAATTATTGTTATACCTCCTATTAAATTCTTGAGAAGCCTTATGATTTCGTGATTTACTGTTTCTTGTCTAATTCCTTGTGTTAATATCTCTTTGAGTCTTCATGACAATTGCCATCCACTACCACACCATTTAACTCCACTGTCTTTTCCTTTAATCTTTCATTATAACAAAAGACTAATTTTCCATGTCTGTGCCTGCAGTAAAGTTGTTCTCCAGGGAAAGGAGCAGCTATGATCTTTCATAGTATATGTGAAAAAATGCCTGTTTTATGAAAATAATTATGACCACAATTTAATTTTTTATTACTAATTTACAGGATGACTAGAAGAGGCAGAAATGGCATTCCAGTCTTTTGGTGAAGTATTTCAAAGATTGTTTGTAGACATAAAAATTAACCCAAATAAATAATGCATGAGTAAAAACTCCATAGGATTTTTTCATATTTTTAACTAATGTAAGGTTGAGCACCAAGATTATAAATTGGATCCTAAAATTAAGATTAAAAATATCACAGTGTATTTAGAGAGTTCAGAATCTTTTCTTACACCCTTTTTCTGAACTTATAACAATTCATAAGTGAGAAGAGAAATTATCTTGAAGGGCAATTTATGCATTAAATGGATTGAGTAACTTAAAATTAAACTGTAAAGGCAGTCAACAAATAGTGGAGATTCTGTTCTTTTTATTTATACAATATACCCGGGGCAGGCTATCTTCCTTTGGGAAGTTCTAAACAGAACTAGGTAATTTCCAGAGAATGCTGGGGAGTCTGTGAAGGTTCGTCCTCTACAGCTCATCTTTGGCAGTTGAGCTTTTATAGTTTGAAAAGGCAACGACAGAGAACATGATATCAATTGCAAGTGTTTGAATGGTTGTCATGTGAAATTTTCAGTTTAGTTTCCTGGTCTCAGTGACAGAATTAAACCAATGGGAAGAGGATGGAGAGCAGAAGACACTGACAACATTAAAAAGAAAAAGAACTTTAAAACTTCTGGACATGCCAAAGGATGTGACAGACTTCCTGGAAAGGGAGCAGGTTCCTGTATACTGGGAGGCTGAGGTCAGTGCATGATCTCAGGAAGAGATTTCTTGGGGACAAGAATTCAGTCCTAAATGCTCTTCACCTACCAGACGAGTTAAGTCCTAGATGGGACCATTCCATGCTGAAATATCGTGCCATAAATGCCTTCAGTATGCCTGATTTCTACACATCACAGCTGAGTAACATGGGGCAGCACATTACACCGGATGTTTATGCTGCTGGCCATGAAATTCTGGCAACTATGGTTTGGTGTTGCTGCTCCACATTGTGACAGAGTGTAATGCAGCAAATCCTTCACCTAAATTCAAAATTCAAAACTCAACCTAACATTTTTGTCCATTGTTTCATAAAATTGAGAAATCATTGGTCATGTGATGTGATTGTAAGTAGAAGAGAGACACAAGCAACATCTTGATCCTTTGAAATTCTTGCTATTCATGAAGACAAAATGTAAGAAATTAAAATTATTATTCATTTCAGTAAATAAATACATATAAATGTTTTAAAATTATTATCTAACACAGACACAATTGACAAGTATACATGAAGACAAAAGGATAAATAAAAACCTTCATTTAATGCATATAATTTTTTTATTTGTTACCCTGGAAAAGATGAAAAGGCAGCTGCATTCATGAAACATTAAAATAACTGGATCCATATCAGTTGTGCTTCTTACATGTCCATTAACCTAATTAACTTTGAAATCTAGTAACTAACTGACCCATGAAGTCACAGGCCAATGAATAAATGAACTTTTCAAGATTCCAAAAAAGTAAGTCATTGATTTATACTCAGATATTCCATCTTAAGGAAGTGCATCACTACCCTGAATTTTGCATGAAGTTATGTAATTATACTATTAGGTAACATGCATTTAGCTACAGTCAACAGAGTTCTGACTTGACTGCCAATTAGGGCTGCATGTTGACTACCATTTAAGTGAAGTATGATGTGGAGGGTAAAAGACCACCTCATCTGTCTTTCCTCCAAGAGATTCCAGCCAGCATCCAGTATGTGATTAAGTCACAGAACATGAGACCCAGGACCACCTCCAAGGTGAATATCAGTGTAGATATTCAGTTCCTGCTAGACAAGCAGTGTGGCTGTCCTAAAGGACTTTCAGAGAGTGCAGCTCCTAGATGGCAGCAGAAGTATGCAACACACACACACACACACATACACACACATGCACTTACACACACATGCACATACACACATGCACACACACATGAACACACACAAATGCACACATGTACACACATGCATGCACACAGACACATGTACACACACATGTATGCATGTGTGCCCATGCTCCCCCTCCAACACGAAGGGTGATGGAAAGACCACAAGGAAAAGAAAGATGGGTTAGGAAGAAAGGAAGGCTAGAAGGAGGAAGAGAAGGTTAAAAGGTGGACAGAAAAGGGGACAAGAGAGGGTAAGCAGTAATGGAAGACTGTGATTCTTGAGTGGGGAACAGGTGAGGTTAAAAAAGACGGAAATGTTGCAGAACTCCTTTTGACATGTTCTAAATAATGGCCGGAAAATATCAGGGCACCCGCAGTGCAGTTAAATCTTTCCCACTCGTTAATGGAGGGATACAAAGGTCACTGCTGTGCAGAGAGAATTGGCTAATCCCTCTGATGCATGGTGTATCCAGTACCTCCTTTATTTGATTTTGTGAGGGAAAGCTGGTCTGAATTAGACCTTCAGTAATTATTGTGTGGACCTGACATAAACATTAACAAGTCTCGTAATGGCCGATCCATATATTTCAGTCCAATTATTGCATACTGACTCAAGCGACTGGGAGACAGACATTGCACTGTTCACTCAGAACTTGTTTAAATTATTTTATGTGGCACACAATGGTGAAGAAAACAGGCATGTAAATTAGAGAAATAAGTAGAATACCGTAACCCATGGGAAAGAAATCTGTTTTTTAAGGTTATATCTGCAGGAGTTGCTGAGAGAGTTCAGCCTGGAAGTCTGAAACTGTGCTCGAAACTGCAATTATACTCTTCCTGATGGAATGAGCTATTATTCAATAGATGCTCCATGCGCCTATAAGAAACAGGAGTCCAAGATATAAGTAAGGCCCAAGATGAATCCTTTACTGAGAACCAAAGCAAAGTTATTTAGAAGAAGATGCTGTCTCTAGCACTGTACACACAGATGAGAAGACATGGGTGCAGATCATTGCAATGTCAACTGCTATGCTATTGTCATTAAAAACACATTCAAGGACAGAACAGCCTGACCCTTAAATCTTCCCATTTATGATGAATTTCTAAATAAAATAGATGTTTTGGTATATAATCTCATAGTCCTGGAATAATTCTAAACCCAGACTGTCCTGTTACGAGGCCGCTGCTATCAAATATTCCTTTTGCATCAACAGCAAGGGTACAGGCGTCTTTTGCCTTTTAATTTGGAAGAAGTGTTCTTTCTTCTGCTTTTGTTTCCCTTATGCATCAGTGAGAGGTTGGTGTTAAAGTGCGGTTTCGTTATGCTCCTGTAGATCTGAGTCTTTCCACAATCATTATTTAAATTTCCTATACAGATTCTATTAAAATATATGAAAATGGAGCCTGTGTGAAACATGACCTGTATGTGACCTTAAGCATAATGGAAATGAAAGCCATTTCCCTTCTTCTTCTTTAGCAACTTTTGTCATTGGGTTTAACTAGTTATTTCAAAATGTGTTTCGTTATTCCTCCTTGCAAATGCAACTTTAGATCAAATACAAGGAAAATAGGACAGTGGTAAAAGGATACAGGAGTTCTCTTGCAGTGTTTATTTGCTGTTCAATGTGTTTCTCTTACATTTTCATTGTGAACCTTGAGGCTTGTGACGGAGAGAGAGGTTGAGTCTCTGGGTCCATAGATAGCACAGCCCACTAAATGCTAATGTTTCTGTCAACCCAGGGACTACTTTTATGCAGCTCTTTTGGGAGACAATTTTGTACTTTTCCTTTTGAGTTTTTAAAATTTTCATGATGCAAATTTTATAGTAAAGTATTTCTAAATTTTTCCCCAAAATGTCTGATTTGCAGTAGAAATACATTAAGTACTCTTTCAGAGAACACTAAAATCAGAGAAAAATGTGCTTGCAGTTTGTTTCCAGCTTGCAAACAAAAAAATAAATTAGCTCCTGGAAGCTATGCAAACAATGGCTTTCATGATATTTCTACCCCAAAAAATTATTTTTAGATTTAATCTATGTAATCCAATTAAAACCACATATCCACATTGAGATGTTAAAAACATGTTATTTGTACACTGTATGTAGAAAAAACTATAGTAAATACTTTTTAAAAATTAAAACTCACATTAGATCTAAGTAAAGAAACATTGAATATTTTCACTTGAATTTTCCAAAATCTCAACTTTGCACTGAAGGAGATTCAGTCTTAGTAAAGCAGCCTGTTAATTTCTATGGAAGTTATTTTTCTCTTGTTCTTTGATAAAACAAAACAAAGTATCATTGCTACTGTTGAAAGGATTCTTTCAACAAATGCAGTTACTGGAAGCCCCAAGGTTATTGGAAGCAGGACCATGACAAACTTTAATGGTAAATAAAGAAGATTGAAACACAAATACACTTTTATTGAGAGCAGTGAAAAGGTGTTTCTGTGAAAAAAATAATGGAAAACTACAGACTTTGGAAACCATTCAGAGTAGAAATATAGAGTGTGCCCAAGGAGAAGAGGCAGGAAGGGAGGGCAGGATGGGAAACGACAAGAAGGGGCAGGAAAGAAGTGGAAAGAGAGCAGAGGACAACACGAAGACATCCAAATAAAGACTCCTCTCTGGGTGTTTGGTGGATCATTTCTGTAACTGAAAACATCATGCTCGATCCTATAAATGTTCTCCATAGTTCCTAGGAAATTAATGTGTAGTATTAAGAGGTCTCAGCTTTAAGGTTGGGTAGACCATGAAGTTACAGAATGGACTAATGTCATTTTTCTGGTGTGAGATTGTAATAAAATCAAGTTTGTCCTTCAGTCTATCTTTATGTGATGCTTTCAGAGAGAGAGAGAGAGAGAGAGAGAGAGAGAGAGAGAGAGAGAGAGAGAGCAAGCAGTCATACTTCCACTGGCTATAGCCTCTTGGGTGTGAGTGCTCCTAGACTCCCTAGCTGTGAGCTGAATAGAATTCTACTCATTGTAATTCATCAATCTATGGCTATGTTATTGTTGCACAAAATGGACTGGGACTGCATGTAAACTGGTAAGACACTGAAAGTGGAAATAATTATTGATTTGCATCCTTCTTATTGTTGCCTTTTTAGGGGAAGAAGGATGAAAAATAATTTTATGAAACATGTTCCTGTAGATCAGATAAGAAATGCAAAAATGTTAAATAAGTAAATAAAGACAATTGGGATTCCATTTTGACTAATTAAATGAATTGTGAACACAGTTTAATGTGGCTGTCCGGCAATGTGTGGTTTAATGAACAGACATAAATACAGGTGAAACATGCAAACACAGAGAATAAAATAAAACTATATTTTTAATAATGAAGACTTTTTACATTGAAATTTAAAAAAGAAAAAAAAAAGAAACTCCAGTTAAAGCTGCCATGATGCAGGGTCCTCGTCTTTGAACCCACCTAATGTTGGATTTGATCTCCTTATCTGATAGAGAATTGTCTCAGAGCATGTACGATGATCCCATTCTCCACAGACATTACTTGATGTCATGGATTCCTTGAGGAACATGGAGACATCACGTCCTTCTCCCTTTGCTGGTGTTTCCTTGGCCCACAATCTTGCGTTTTGTCCAACTCATTCAGACACAGGGAGAAGAATCCTGGAGAGGGTTATCAGAGGCCTCTTGATGACCTTCTGCCCCCTGTATCTGGTATTTGAGAAGTTCTACATATCATTTTAGCTAGGGAATACACACTGCCAGAAAAGATCAACTAAGCAGACCGAGTGTAGAAGATGCTACAAAACACTTCCCATGGGCCACCGAGAATTTCCTGTGTGGTCCAGCCCCTGAAGCTGTAACTTTGTTATAAAATTTCCTTCTGGTTCTGGATGGAACTTCGGTGAGATTGCTTCCATTTTCAGGGAATTTTTCCTCCACTTCTCTTCAGTTACCTCTCCGCTCAATAGGATGAAAAATGCAGGTTCAGTCTGTACCACATCCTGCTGCATAATGTATCAAAGGAAAATGGCTCTGATCAGCGCCGACCCGCACACTCACAAGTATCTAGACCAGGCTATTGAACCCAGCTAGTCCCTCTCTCACGGCCCCCTGGTCATCACTCTCTATTGGTGCTTAACTCAATGTCTTCCCCACCAGATGGTGCGATCCATTTGGTCCAGACCATTTCTAGGTTAATCGCCACATTTAGCACTTACTCACCATGTAACAAATGCATATTAAATGAATCAAGGTGGGAAGGGGTGGGTCACTCCTAGTTTGATTTTTCTATCACCAGATAGTTTTGAACTATCTGTTGAGCTCCAGGCATTGTCTAGTTCATAGGAAAAGAAATAAATGAAGCACCACTTTCAGAAGAAATTATTGAACCTATGATCTTTAAGTAATAAAGGTCTCTAGAAGCTCTAAGACAAGGTGGAAGGATATTGTTTTTTTTTTTAAGTCATGAAGCTAATACTGTGAGACTTAAAGTGATTTTATATCATACAGACATGCCCAGCATATCCAATTTGATATTTAGAAATAAAGAGATATGACAAATTTCTGTGTAGAATAATTGAAAGGCATGGTCATTGGGGTGGGTTAAGCCCTGATTTTAAAGTCAAATGCTTCCATTAAACAACTGTGATATAGGAATCTTAATGTAAATAAATCAGCACCAATTTATTAATTAATTTTCTTTATTAATTAATATAATAATAACTATTCTCTAAGTACCTGCTGAGGACTACTTCAAGTTTTATACATCAAACCCTTGGCATACTTCATGGAACATAGTAATCATTAACCTACGGTTGGAAATCTTTGCAAATCTACATTCTAATATAACTCCAGACCCATGAGAGTAAACATCCTTATCCCAAACTATGCTATCTCCTGTCATTAAAAAAAAAATCAAAATTTTGCCTCTGACAATACTTACAGTTTTCAGATACCATTCAAATTAAGGACCAAATGAGTTTTTGTGAAATGGTTACTATTATTCTAACTGTAAATTTATTTATAGGTTGATAAAAATAATACATTACTGTCTCTCCATAGAAGGTATTTACATTATTTTCATAGTGTTATCACCTAATAAAATATCCGAATTAGCTTAGGCTCAGAAGATGAATTAAAATTTACAAGTGAATATTTCACACTTTTTCTTTTAAAATCTATGATTTTAAAAATAATGGATATTATCAAGTGTTCTTTTTAACCAGTTCCTTGATATCCAAATGCAAGGATCTGCAGTACAAAATACAATGCAGAACCCCTAAACAAGTCATGGGGGCAGCTTCACCACACAATAATGAATGAAAATTGTGGGAATCTGAGATCTTCCAGATGAGTTTCTAGTTTCATGTCAATCTTTGTCTTCATTTTTTTTTGAATAATTCTTCATTGACCTTGCTCTCCTGACCATGAAACTTAGACTGAGTGGCATGATAGTTTTACCTTACATTAAATGAAAAGAATCCATGTTCCACAATTAATATAGCCTATAGATGTGATAATAAAAGCTTTCCCCTTTCCCCAAGTACATATGCCCTCTTCCAGGTGACAGCTTGAAGCTACCTCAGTGCGGGCACCAGCAACACAGCAGTAGAATCTATATGGCATTTACCTGCCCTCCTCCAATCCTGCTCTTGTACACCATCCTCTCCCCTTTGATTTCTAAAAGTTTCAAATTTCTACAGAAAAGGGGGAAACAGCAGGAGAGTTGGATCAGTGGTCTGCCTCACTGGCTGTGCTTCCTGAGGACCCAGGTTTGATTCCCAGCACTCACATAATAGCTCACAGCTTACTGTCTCTCCAATTCCAGAATACCAGATGCCCTCTCCTGACCTCCATATATGTATACTGCACATATGTGATGCATAGATATAGACATATGTAAATCAATCATATTCATAATAAAATATGTAACTGTAAATTAATTTTTAAATTTTAAATAAAAAAACACAACCAGTTAAATCTGCTGTGATGCATGGGTTCACTTCTCTGATTTAGTCAAATACTGGAATTGATCTTGTCTGATGAAGAAACATCACAGAGTATGTGAGATGATTCCATCCTTCACGAAATCTTATATGTACACATCTTGTCAAGATAGAGGCATCGCCTACTGCTTCTTATGCTGGTGTTTCCTCAGTCCACAGCCTTGCTTCCTCTAAGTCATTCAGTCACAAGGGGACCCTGGGCAATATGTCAGGGGCCTCCTGATGGACTCTCTACCTTTCTCATGTATGCTTTTCTGCCTCCTATATCTTTGGGAAGCTGAACATGCAATTTACCTCCCAATGAAAGAATATTTCTCTGTTTCTCCTTTAATGATTCAGGCAACCATAACTGGCAAAGCATTCTGTTTCTCTAACTCCAGGACACATATCACAAACTCAGAGTAGTTCAGCTGAACATTTGTCCTTAATATTTTGAAGATGGTATGGTCAGACACTAGGAAGTATTTTGTATTCTAGTGGCTTTTCCAAAAACCCTCACAATTATCTTAACTTTCAATAATGCTGTGCTTGTAAAGTGACTGAGAATGACTAGATTCACACAGTTTGTTTCCATAGTTTCACTATTGTTCCTTCATGGTGGTCTGGTAACTCAGCTTATATTAAGGCACTCACTGTCTTGAGCAGTCAGTTGGAACTGATGTGAAAATATTCCAATTTATGAGTCTGTCACATGACTTTAACCTAAGATTACATTTACTTAATAAAAACTTTTAAGGAGTTTGACTTTCCTTGCTTTTTGTGCTACAAGGGCACTATTTTCTTATATTTTGCATTGTGGTATTTAGAATGTAATTTCTCAATAAAATAAAGATATGGCCACTGGTTCTGTGTCTTTTATTTGATATTTAATGCACAGGTTGATTTCAATGCCTTGAAAATATGGGTATAATTGATCTGCTTCATTTTCATAAACAAGAAAATTAAAAACCTGAAGTTGTAGGTGAAATTCCCAAGTAATCATTCATAAAAATGAAGATGATTATCGTGACTCCCAGTCACACCAGTGATCTTTCCACTGCAGACACTCAGTTTTAAAAAGTGACAGAAAATGGTAGGAAATGGAAAGGTTACCTAGAAAGAGAAAGAATAAAATTTTCATATAATGCTACAAATAAATGCTGACATTTTGTACTGCTTACAGTGTCTTAAGAATAGTGTGTGTCTCTTATGTTTCCTCTTTAATCTTGCAGCAACCTTCTGAGTCTATGTTATTCCCATTGCACCAACGAAAAGAAAGAGACCCAGGGTTAGGTGGATGTGAGAAGCTTACACAGGCCACAACCCTTACGATTGGCAGTGTAGTCTGGATGAAGAGCCAGCTAGCTATCCCTTATCTGGAAGTAATTCCCGTTCATTCAAATGTAACTATCTGAAGTTATCATCAATAGGTAATAGAAAGAATTCAAAGGGAAGACAAAACTGATAAATACATAAGAGAAATTTCAAGGTAACAATGAGTAAGAATTAATTACAGAAAACCACATGAAGACATCAGAAACATATCAAGGGACTATAAATGAAATGGTCTACTGACAAAAAAAGTTGTCCTAACCATTCTATTTCCATATTCTTTTCCTGTTATTCATGCAGGTTATTAAATTACACTCTGGGTAAAGTTTAGCAAGGTTATGGTGTGGGCTCCTGGGACTTAATGCTTCTTTCATTAAAACGTCATCTTTCAGGAATGCATTACAATGTGCATACAATTCTTTTTGTATGTCAAGATCTAAAAGTGTATGTTTCTAACATATTAGAAATCAGTTGGGACAAAAGAAGAGCTCTCACACTTAGGGTCTTGGCATCTACTGTGCACAGATTTCTCTCTCTCTACCTTTTGTTTCGTCTCTTGAAAACAGCAGAGAAACTGGATCTTATACTCAGGCTATGCATGGCTTTTTGGGCTTTACTTTTATAATTTAAACAAAACCCTAAAACAGAGGGGGATATTTGTCTTTGAAGAGTGGCACTCCCCACAGGGACAGTGTCTTATTTTCTGTTCTCTCTCTAGGAATTATAGATGTGAGGAAAAAATATGTAGCACAGTTTTGACAGCAGATTCCAGTGAAAAGAATTAATTACCCAATGAGTCAAAGATGGCTTGGAAATGAGTGAGAGATTTGGGGAAGCTATCCATAGAGTCCTTAGTCATAGAAACCTTCTACATGTGGAGTAGTGGGTCCCTGTTAGATTTTACCTCACCTTAGGCTGAAGCTAGATCCAAGAAACACTGCTGTAAACTATCATAAACTCTTCCGGAATCATCTTGTTTCCTGCTTTTGTTTTTAACTTGCCTCAGCCAAACATCTTTTTGGGTTTCACACACACACACACACACACACACACACACACACACACACACACACACACACACACACACATATATATATATTCCTATGTAGGGATGACCTTGCCTTGCCTTCTTCATTACAGAAAAGAAATTCATTTATCAATTTATATCAGATTTCATCAGAACAAGAAGCACTTTTTGAAGCCAACTGACAGAATGCCTTTCAAAACACTGTTTTGGCTTGTAACTGTTGTTCTTTAAGCATAACGGCTTCAGCCCCAGGGCTGAAAAGTAAAACTAGAATTACAGCTGTTCAGTGTAATATTCAAATAATGTTTTCTATTGATTTAGGACAATCACGCAGCTCAGAATCTGTTTCCTTTCATTTACGTTCTTGACATCAAAGTCACTGAGTGTTATGATGTTGTGGTAATGCCGTTAGGAGAAAACATTAATTCTACTGACAGTAGGATCCTGTGTTTTCATTGCTTTGCCTTGACATATTTGTGTGCTCTCTAGTCACCAGTTAACAGAAGAGTGCTATCCACAAACACGGAAGAACGATGGATTATGAAATTATTCTGACAGTTCATTTGTATGAAGAAGGCCTTGTAGAAGGCAAGATGCAGTGTGGTCCCTGTTGACCGGTGGCCTATTTTGTGAAAGGCTTCACCTTTTGTTACTTAATAAAGTTCAACCCTGATATGGGTCAGGATACTACACAGTGAAGCCTGAGGGAGTGCATCTGAGGGCAGTGTGGCTCACAAAGGCAATGGCAGAGACAAGAATAAAACCATCTAAGTCAGCAGTTGACAAAGGGTATGACCCTCATCCAGTTCCTTAACCTCCATGGACTCTGGTTGCCACCACTGAGAAGAAATAACACTTTGAGCATAAAAAGTGCCCGCTGCTTTCTCTTTTACAAAATTGGGGTAGAGATTAATGAAATACTGTTTGAAGACAAGCTGATCTCCACAGGAGCAAACATCAAAATACAGACACCCAAGCATGATTACCAGTAATTATGCTAGGTGACCTCTGTGTTCAGGAGAGAGTTTGAATCTTTGACTGCATAATTAACAGGGAAGGAGTTTATTTTATCTATCTATCTATCTATCTATCTATCTATCTATCTATCTATCTAACTATTTATTTATTGTTGTGCTCTCTCTAAAATATCCAGAAGAATTTAATCATACTTTGAACCTAGAAGACAAGATTTTGACTTAAATATGTTAAATGGTTCCATTTGAGCAGCCATTGAACAGCTAGGAATAGTCTGGTATATCCTACTATTTGGGGTACATTATTTGGTCCAGTCTCCAGTATTACTCACAATTTCCTATGAGTACCCACTCATTTTCACTCTGTTTTTTATTTATTTATTTTTTACACTACAAGCCCAGTCCCTCCCAAATCCTCCTGCTTCCCCTACTCCTCCATCTGGCATCTTCTCCTTGAGAGGGTGAAGCCTCCCCTAGCAAGTCTACTAAGTCTGTCCCATCATCTCACTGAAGCAGGACCAAGGCACCTCTCCACCCCCACACCCCTGTGTCTAGGCTGAGCAAGGTATCTTTCCATACAGAATGGGCTCCATTAAGTCAGTTTGTGCATTAGTGTTGGATCTTGGACCCACTGTCAGTGGCCTCAGACATGTCCTCAACTGCACCATTGTTACAGTTAACTGTTAACATTGTTATGTTAAGGGAATCTAGTTTGGTCTTACTCAGGCTTCCTATTTGTCAGACCTGAGTCAGAGATCTCTCACTAGCTCAGGTCAGCTGATTCTGCGGGTTTCCACATCATGGTCTTGACTCCTTTGTTCATATTATCATTCCTCTATCACTTTGATTGTAATCCAGGAGCTTGGCCCATTGGTTAGTTGTAGATTTCTGCTTCTGTTTCCTTCTGTTTCTGGAAGCTTCTCTGAGACTGTGGATTATACACTGGGTATCTTTTGCCTTATGTCTGGTATCTATTTATGAGTGAGTACATATCAAGTTTGTCTTTCTGGGTCTGAATTGCCTAACTCAGGATTTTTTTCTTGTTCTGTCCATTTTCCTGCAAATTTTAGGGTGTCATTGTTTCGTAAGGCTGAGTAGTACTCCATTGTGTAAATGTACACATTTTCTTTATCCATTCTTCACCTGAGGCGCATCTAAGTTCTGGCTACTATGCATAATGCTGCTATGAACATAGTTGAGCAAATGTCCTTGTGGTGTGAATGTGCCTCCTTCAGGTATATGCCCAGCAGTGGTATTGCAGGGTCTTGAGGTAGGTTGATTCCTAATTTTCAGAGAAATCTCCATACTGATTTCCACAGAGGCTATACAAGTTTGCACTCCCACCAGCAATAGAGGAGTGTTCCCCTTTCTCTACATCCTCTCCAGCATAAGCTGTTATTGGTGATTTTGGTCTTAGCCATTCTGTTCTGTATAAGATGGTATCTCAGAGATGTTTTGATTTGCATTTCCCTGATGACTAAAGATGTGGAGCAATTTCTTAATGGAACCTCCAGCTTCTGTAAAGCAAAGAACACTGTCAACAAGACAAAATGGTTCCCTACAGAATGGGAAAATATCTTCACCCACCCCACATCTGACAAAGAGCTGATCTCCAAAATATATGAAGAAGTCAAGAAACTAAACATTGAACTACCAAAAAATCCCATTTAAAAAATGGGGAATGAGCTAAATAGAGAATTCTCAAGAGAAGATTCCAAAGTGGTGGAGCTCCCCACTTTTGTCTCCAGCACACTGGGCCAAGGATCACTTATATAAATCGTCTGATAAAAACAACGATAGGTAAAATAAAAACAAAGCTATAAGACATTATCATTAGAAATCATTTCCTTGACTTTTTTTTTCCATCGTGTTTGATTCTATCCTGTCTGGGCCATCCTGTCTCTAGGGTCCAGGTCCTCCAAGCAGTTTCAGGGAAGGATTCCCTCTTGTGGCATGGGTCTCTAGTTGGACCAGTCATTGGTTGGCCTCCCCCAGTTGTTCATCAGAGAGGCTTTGTGTAGCAACTGATGAAAACAGATGCAGAACCACAGCCAAACATTAGGTGGCACTTCAGGAATCCTGTGGAAGAGTTGGGAGGAAGGATTGTAGGAGCCAGAGGGGTCAAGGACACCACAAGAAAACCCACAGAATCAACTAACCTCTGCTCACTGGAGAAGACAAAGACAGAACTGTCAACCAGGGACCCTGCATGGATCTGACATAGGCCTTCTGCATGTGTGTTGCAGTTGTGTGGCTAGGTCTTTTCCTGGGATTCCTAACACTGTAAGTAGGGCGTGGGACTGACCCTGACTCTTTTGCCTCCTTTTGGAACCATTTTCCTCCTACAGGATTGTCTATTCCAGCCTAGGCACATGGAGAGGAGCCCAGTCTTACTACAATTTGATATGCCATATTTGGTTGATAACTATCTGGAGGCCTGTCCTTTACTGAACAGAAATTAAGAAGGAGTATATAGGATGGGGATATAAAGACTGAAAAGTTCATTTGGAATGGAGATATACATTGAGTGTCTACTCCATATAAAGTGTCATGTGGGGGTAAAAGAGGAAAGTAAGCCATGTTTCCTTTGAGATTTGCAAGTTCCCACACATACGAACAAATCACTTTCCTTGAATATAATCATTGACATTATTTTCATAACTCTCAAGTAAGGGAGATCTACTAATATTGCAAGTATAATTTGTTATGTGACAACAGAATGATGAAAAATCAAGCTTCATTTTCAATTCTACTTTTTATAGGTAGGATTATTCCATGTTCTATATCATTTTGTCACTTTCCACTCTATTCCTAAACAATCTTATCCCTTTCTGTATTGTTAAATAACTTTTATAACCCAACAATTCCCAAATTTCTCTTTGCATCCAAGACTTCTCCTCTGAGCTTCAGACTCATATAGCTGACTCCCTGTTTAATGTCTTCACTTGACTTTCCCACAAACATATCAAATTAAATCTCTTCATCAGTCATAGTTCTTAGTTACAAGAATCAGACATGGATGCTGGATGAGAAAAATATATTGTTGAGGAGATACTGAGAAACTCACAGAATTGTGACCACATTTCTTGAGGAATATAATGAAAACCACACAACAGATCACTATTAAATGATTACCACAATGTAAGTTTTCTCACAAAAATCTAGATAGTAAATAGTTTAGGTGCAGTGGCTATATACAATCTCACATACTTCGTTTCATTTTTACAACTTAGAAAAATGTAGAAACCATTTTTTTTGCTTATATGTCCCAGGAAGTAAACAGCAATGGTATTCATGGATGGTTTTCTGCTTCTGGATATGGACAATGCTATTATCATCAACTAATTTCCAGTTATATCCTAAAAGCTCAAAGATAAATGACAGCCCTGCTTCT
This sequence comes from Cricetulus griseus, assembly GCF_003668045.3. Classification (NCBI taxonomy): domain Eukaryota; kingdom Metazoa; phylum Chordata; class Mammalia; order Rodentia; family Cricetidae; genus Cricetulus; species Cricetulus griseus. Next base: position 9,425,235 of record NW_023276806.1, read on the forward strand.
TTATCTATCTTCTATTTAGAGAAAATCACAAGTGGTCTTTTGAAAGATTAAATGTAATAAGGCCACTTTCTTTTTAATGGCTCTCACAACTTACTGACAATAACTTTATGTAGAAATGGAGAAGTAAAGGCTTAAAGGTAGACTTTGCTTCAGAGTTTTGATGCACTGTTCAAATGGTCAAACATCTATTACCTTCTGAGTAGGTCAGTCAGTCTTTCTTCCTTTCCAGGAATGTCATTCTCTGTCCTAACTCAGGCTTTTCTCATAGTCCCTCTTTCATATGAAATCATTGTCTCATTTTTTCCTCCATTTTTGAAAGCTGAGTGCCACATATTTTCTCTGACTACTCCAACCAAAATCAAGTTACTCTTCCTTTCAATCCAAGAGCACCCTGTTATGTTTCTGTACAGTCCATTACTCTGTCTACAGCTCCTTAATTGGCTCTTTCTAATGCTTGTCTTCTCCTCTAGAATGTAAATTTCAAGAGAAGGACAAAGAAGTTGGATTCTTTTCTTGCTATAAATTTCATGGCAAATGTCTTATCATTTCACCAAAGCATTATCAGAGTGAAAAGCTGAAGGCATACATCATCCCAGCTGGAGATATTCACGAAAACATTCTCCAAGTTTGTATAATTTAAGAGTGCAAAGAATTTAGAAAGATGAATTAGTTAAGTTTCAGATGGAATCCTGGGACCTCAAAGAGTGATCTGTGTGAAGCACTGAGTTATATGGTAATCAAAGGATGGATAAGAATGTTATTTAGAAAAAAGGTTGGAAGCAAATTGTACACCATCTTAGATGCTGAGATGAGAGACATACTTTATCTTAATTGCCTAATAGACTATTCCCCTATGGTGTTCAGTGAGCTTATAACGTCTTTAAATCATGGTAACTCTGCAAGGGAAGGCTGTCATAGAATGAATCTAAGCTGAACTTCAGCATTCCTCCATCCTAATGCTCAAATTCTTCTGTTTCTTCTGCCCATTGAGTCTATTTCTAACTATCTACTGTGACAAAGGTAATGGAAAGCCATGTCCTTGTTTGCTGACTGAAGTCTGGAGCATCACTTCCACTAAGGGAATGTATCTTTCACTGGCTCTGATAATACAAGTTGATTATGTTGGTGAGACCCATGTAGCAAAGTACTTAAATGGCCACAGGCAGACAGAAAGAAAATAGTCAGCCCAAGAAGCTACAGAGAACTGAATTCTGTCAACAAACATGTGAGCTCAGAATCGATCTGTCATAGAGGTTTGAAAAGAGACCTCAACACTTATGAAAGCTTGTTTGAGGTCTTGCAGAAACTAAACTAACTAGAGGTTCCTGATCTATAGACACCATGAGGGGGAAAAGATATTGTTTTAATATCTAGGTGTGTAATAACATTAGTATTTTTCCCATCCTCAGTTTGTTGAATTACCCACCCCTGGCATCTCAGAATGTTGCTATATTCAATAACAGGCTTTCAAGAAACACATAAAATTTCAGTGAGCCCTGATCCAATATTACTGATACTATGTCTTAGTTACTTTTCTATTGCCATGAATAAAACACCATGACCAAAGCAATGTGTAAAAGAAATCATGTCATGTGGGTTCAAGGTTCCAGAGGGTTAGACTTCGTGACCATAGTGACAGAAAGCATGGCAGCAGTTTAACACACATGGGGCTGAAGCAGTAGCTGGGAGCTTATATCTAATTCACAAACACCAGACTAATAGAAAGCAAGAGCTCACCCAGAATGGGCTTTTGAAACCTCAAATCCCATCCCATTCACATACCTCCTCCAATAAGACCAGAACTGCTATCCATCTCCAAACAGATCTACCAACTGATGACAAGGCTTTTGAATGTACAAATCTACGGAGGCTATCCAAATCACCACACTTTATTGTAAAAAAAGGGGAATTCAGACACAGACATCAGGAAGAGAAGAGCCTGTAAAGACCCAGGGAGGAGGTGGCCCTTGAGTAGTTGATCTGGAGCAGAACTCTCTCATAGGCAGTCAGAAGAAACCAAACTTTCCCATGCCATGTCCTTAAATTCCAGCCTTCAAATGGATGAGAAAAGAAACCCTTGTTGGCTACACCATGTGGTCAGTGATAATCTACAGAACTGCTAGAAAGCTAACACACTACATGAGGCAACCTTTCCTTTCAAAGAATATTGATGAGTACCTAAAGGCTGCTAGCAATTGGAGGAATCTAGCTAAAGCAATACTGTAACACTGTAGAAGTGGCAAGTTGATAAAAAAAGAGCTGGGCATTATTAAAACAAATTAGCTAAGTTTATTTTTATTAAATGTGTTTTTAAAGTCTCCATTCAGCAAACATTTTATATTGAGCATCCTTTGTTCATTACCCCATCCTCTGCTTTCTTGTCTACACTTCCTACCAGTCATCCTCTTTCTCACTTCAGCAGTTTTTCTTCTGCATTCATGTCTAATACATACTTAGGACTTTATATATCTGTATAAAAAATTGGGAACCACTAATCAGATAAAACATGCCATCTGTCCTCCTGAGGCTGGCTTAATTTAATTATCCCTACTTCTGCACATTTTCCTACAATTGAAATAATGTCATTCTGCTTGTTGTTGAAATACACACATATATACACAGAGAGAGGGGTGGCATTGTCATCCCTGTCCATTCTTTGCTTAATTGATGCCTAGGCTGGTGCACAATGCAGCTATATTGAATACTGCTGCGAAAACACTGGTACATAAATTACCTTGTGATGTGTTGACTTGGCATCCTTTAGATGAATATCCAGGAGTGGTAGAGCAAATCCCTATGGAAGATCTATTTTTAATTTTTGGAGAAACATTCATACTGATTTCCATAGTGACTGCATTAGCTTATGTTTCTAGCAGCAATGTATGAGTTATCCCTTCTGTCTACTTCCTTGCCAGTAATTTTGCCACTTACTTTCTTAATGAAGGGAGATAAGCAATCTTTATTTATTAGCTTTTTGTGAATGATTAAGTTATAAAAGTTTCTTCACACTGTTTTATTAATGTGCATGGGTATTTTGCTTGTAGTCTTGTCCATATACCACTTGCCTACCTGGTATCCATGGAAGCCAGAGAAGGGTGTCAAATCTCTTAAAACTGGAGTTGCAGACAGTTATTAGCTGCCATGTGGGTACTAGGAGTCAATTACAGGTCCTCAGGAAGAGCAGCCTGAAGTTGTAATGGCTGAACCATCTTTCCTACCCCCACTCTGCTTTTATAATCAGTTTAGATGTGTTTCACTTAAAGGATTTAGAGTTTTTCATTTCTATAACCATTTCATTTTCATTTCCGGTCTATAACCAATATATTAAGGCATTCTACAATAATACTCTTACAATTCAAGTATGTTTCTATACTACTATTTCCCATATCATTTAAAAATCAACAATGAAAAAGTTAATTAAATTGTTTGTAACACTTAGACCATGGTGAAATGCAACCATTCTCAACAGTTGGGATGACTGCTTTCTTCAGAGTTCCCCCAGTGTATGTGTGTATACAAAATTGGGAGCACAGACATTTTAAAAATGCAATGAACTATTTCTCAAGACATTATTTATTGGACTTGGCAATATCATTCTGTGGTCTGATGTTTGGAGAAACTTGATTGAAATGATTGCAAATAGCTTTCTGTTTCCCATTCATTTCGGTTCAGATCAGGGTTGTGTATTCTCTTACGTATAATAAATGTCAAAGTACTCGTGGGTGGTTTTCAGACAGTGAATGTGGTTTTTTAGCTACTAATTGCCAAGTTAGGGTTGCACAATCAGACTTCTGAGACAGGGTTCTCTGAAGCTTTGATCATGTCTTTTTTAGCTAAGTGTGTTTGGAATGAGTTTAGAAGCATCCATTGCTTGCTGGGGGTCCCTCTCCATCTCCCTGACAGCCAGTCTCTCCTTCTTTGATTTATTTTTTTCTTTCTGAGCCTCCTACATCAAGTTCATGGTGTCCTTTGCTTGACCTCTCATTGGTCCTTAATCTTGAGTATCTGCTGGTACTGATTCATAGGTAGTACTGAGTTGAGGTGTAATTTGATATGGGAGGACCACTCTTCTTTTTCTAGGACTTTCTCAGGAGAGAGTCGTCTTTGTGCCAAATTCCTCAGTGTACATCTTCAAGCTACACAAGTAAGGTCTCCATATTTGCCATTTTCCTAAAATAATTTTCACCAGATTGACCACTGATTCTCTTACTGCCAAATACAGTAGAGCCCTTTCTACACTAACAGCAACAGAAGTCTTTAAGCTATTTGTCTGTCAGAACTATTAAAGATTCCTAGACTTTTATATACCCAGTGTCCCTCTTTTTAACTCACTAAACTTTCACAGGGTGCATCGTATGATCTTCATTCTTGGGTAATTCATCAGCTCTTTGTGTGCCTTATATTTTCTCTCCTAAGTTTCTCTTTTCTATGGTCTGCCAAATAATCTCATTCAACCTTATTAGCCCAAAGACAATATGATGATTATACAATGTCTCCAATTTTTTTCTTCAACTCGGGCTCTCATATTGAACACTAGATATGCATACAAACTGTCCAGGGAGGAAATGAGTCTGTATGTCAATTAACTATTCTCCTGAAGTTTCTAGTCTGTGTCTTTAAGTCGGTGTTTAAGAGCTAAGTTTCCTTCATAATATTTTGCTTACCGTTGCAATTAATAGTACCAGCAGTCTTAAAGACTGAATAAGCAATCAATTCCAAGTGCCTGCATCTGAACAATGACCTGAAATTTCTACCAAGTGCAGTTGTTATCTCTGCAACTTCCTACCCTAAACTCTTACCCTGACTTACCCAGATGACTTTGCTTTTCACATTTTTATTTATTTATTTTAGCTGTGTCTAGTCTTATTCCATCTTGATTTTTCTTTCCCCTACCACTTCCTCATACTCTTCCTAAAAGTTGACATTTATCATACTGTTATACTGCCCCATATAATAACATTTAAATAACAAAATATTATTCACTATTTGGTGTCCAACTTCTCTCGTGTCCATGTCTATTCCCATATGACCTATCTTACATCCATGAAAATATATTTTCCTGACCCTAGCTTACTATTTCTTGGATTACTTAGTTTGCTAGACATCTTACATCCCTGGCACATCTGCCTTTTGCTAATTCTCTAACTCAGTGTATATCCTCTTCCTAAGCATTGGTTTACATTGATCACTTCTTCTTTGTCCCTACTTAATATGTTATAAAATATTAGTCACCCTATTAAAGTTTTTCTCAATGACAATATGACCTTGAAGACCAAAACATCAATGTAGGTCCTTGCTCCCATGCCATTGAGTAATCAAAACCTTTAGACTGAGACCCTGGGTTTGGTATTTTCTACATCATCTCCTACTTTAAAAGCTATTTGTCCTCTGCCATGTTAACGCCTTTGTTGAAATGTGTATAACCAGTAAAGGATCAGAAACCAGAAGCGTGTTAAAAAAAGTAATCTGAAAGACAAGAGATGCTTTCAGGGCCTGGATTCTTTCTTTGATCAAGAGATGAAATGCTATATAAAGGAGATAAAATGATTGATAATTGAGATACAGGTCCTTTCTCCTCTGACAAAACTGCAGTGTTCAAGTGCTATGTTAGAGCAGGCAAAGCGGGTTGCTATGAGACCTGTGTTCTTCAGGCGAAAAGGAAATGAAACAGTTTGCCTCTTAGACGGAGAGGGAGATCTGTGGCCAAAAGAGAAGTAGGGGACCAGACCCTGTGTAAAGTGTCTGATGCCCTTCTTCAGAATTTTGTCTGTGTGCACACATAGGCAAAATAAGATGCTGTTTTCCCTTAAAAGTAAAAAACAAAAAATAAAGAAGTGTTTTTCCTTAAATGCTCACTGTATAATGTGAGGAAATTCTTCTCAAAATATTCCCTGCATTGCAATAGAAAGTACTTATGAACAACAACATTAAAATCAAAAGGTAAAAGTTAAACAAGGCAGAAAATGAAACTAAATGGTAAGAAGAGCTTGCTAAGATTATACTAACTATATCATAACACATATTTATACTCATTTCACTTAGTAGGTATAACTTATTTGAAGAGAAGAATGATAACTTTTTGTGTTAAATGTGCATATTCATGTATGCTGGAGTACATGTTTGTGCAGGTGTGTGTGTGTGTGTGTATGTGTGTGTGTGTGTGTGTGTGTGTGTGTGTGTGTGTGTGTGTGTGTGTGTAATCCAGATGAATATCATTTCTTAAATATTGTCTGCAGTTTTGTAAATACATTCTTCTTCTGGCCTGGAGTTTGCAGAATAGGCTAGTCTACCTGGCCAGATGCTTCAGGGACCACCTTCCTCTTCCTGCACACTACTGAAACCATAACCCCACAACGAGATCCATTTCTTCTTTTCTACATGGGATCTGGGCATAAAATTCAGGCTTCATCTTGACTAAGCTATCTCCCTAGCTCAATGGCTTACTTTTGAGGAAGTAAAGGAGTACTTCTTGGCACATGAAATTCAGTCAAGAAAAACTTTTTGAAATGAATGGGCAGGAAGACTTTTCAACTGGCAAGAATGGAAAACTTATATTTAACTGCAAAAAAACGTTTCTGCACCATGATTGTCTGTTAGCTAATTTGAATATTGTACTTGGATATCTATACAGTATGTCCTGTTTCATTGAGTTATTTCATTACTGCTTTTAAGATTTGCACCAAACTGATGCTCTGAGTGACTCTCAACCCTGAAAGGGTAAAGAGAAAACATTAGTGCCTTCCAGTGCCTGCACATGGAGGGCTCCTCTACTGCTGGTGGTCACAAAGTCACAGCTTTCTGCTTCTATCATATGGTGTTCAATGATCTCAAATGTGTCCATTCATGCACTAAACGGTCTCTGCAAAACAATTTGTTTAATGAACACACAATGATGATAAAGTGTATTTTTTTAAAATAGGTATGATTTGAAAATTAACTAAAGCTAATATGGCATTTTTCTAAGTTCAAAGTGATACAGTAGAATAAGTTAATAAGATAACTATGATTTTCAAGGTCTTCTTCAGGCCTGCATATGGGTATTTATGTTTTGGTCAAATCATCAAAACAGTGAGATATAGTGGTGATTTGTGGAAATGAAATTTTCTCTAAAATAATTTAATTGAGTGCTTCTATAAACAAAACTGCATAATTTTCTGCTACTTTCACGTTTTTTTCTTAATACTAATATATCAAGAGTTTTTCTTCTTGTTCTCTGTTTCCACTGTGCCTTAGCTCACCAAGGCTGAGATGTACTCTGTTTTTATTAGTGACACTATGAGAAGCAATACATGTGGAGAAAGAAGATATGCATGCATGCGGCAGGCAGAAGGAAAGGAGGAGCAGCATGTATCATGGATATGACTATGATAGATATGTGTGCCTGTGAAACCCTCAAAGGAAAAAATCAAAACTATTATTCAAAATAAACAAACAAGGTGAAATTTACAAAAAGCCACCTGAACCTGAAAGCAAAGACTTTAATGGAATATTGTTTCTTTGTGTATTAAGTTCAAGAGTATCCAGAAAACTCCAAATGTCAGTATTTGTTAAACATTTGTAGATGTAGGAAATACCTGACCGTTGAAAACTCCTTTGACAATGTAGATCTATTTCCCAGTGCAGATGCCACTCAAGATCTATCAGACTTGGCAGGGGCTCTTGATGGGGAATGTACTGTGTATGTTTATCTTATTGATTGTTAAATAAAATACTGTTTGGCCAATGAGACAGCAAGTAGATGGGACCTAGGAGTCAAAGAGGATTCTGGGAAATGTAGTAGAGAAGTGCTGATCCAGGCAGGAAGTGACATAGCAAGGAGACTCATATTTAAGCGAAGAAGAAACAGGAAGGGCCTCTCTTTCCCCTTCGCCTCTCCAGCAGCAGGATGTGATCCACCAGCAAGGAGGGATGCCAATAAGGCGTCCAATAAGATAAGTCTTATAAAATATGTAGATTTATGATCATTAAGACTGAGCTAGCAGATGAGAATTCTAATCATTGGCCAAGCAGCACTGTACCTAATACAAGTTTCTGTGTATTCATTTGGGTCTAACTCGGGCGGGTGGCTGGCGTAAAGCTTACCCGTGGCAGTGGGGCTCAGTGGCTTTTGGCAGAAAGATTTATCGTAACAGGCTCTTCTTCTAACCTCCTCTCCATTTGGCTGACCATCAGCTCTGGACTCAGACTTGTCTGTCCCCCAGAATGGAGACTTGCCACAAGCACCCACTTTTTAAGTAATAACTTTGCTACCAGATACTTAACTGTGGCCCAGCTAAAGCCTGAGTGAGCTGTGGACCACAGGCAGTAGTGCCTACCACTGACCAAGCACAGATCGTGTCCTCTTGCTCCTCCAGTAAGAGCTCTGCTCTTGAACTAGAAAATGGAAGTTGCAAACCTAACTCCACGTGCCCATGTATATTAAAGAATCTCCATAGGATCCATGTTCAAATCCCAGCACATGGCAGCTCACAACTGTCTGACAGCCTCACATGGACATACACCCAGGCAAAACACCAATGTACATAAAATAAACAAATAATTAATTATAGCCGGGTGTTGGTGGCACACACCTTTAATTCCAGCACAGCAGAGGCAGAAGCAGGTGGATATCTGTAAATTTGAGGTCAGCATGGTCTACAGAGCAACTTCCAGGAAAGGTTTCAAAGCAATATAGAGAAACTCTGTCTCAAAAAGAGAAAAGAAAACAGAAAAGAAAAAGCAAAGAAAAAAACTCTTATTACTTTGTAAGAGTCTAGTGGAAATAGTGTTGATCTATATAAGGAATGCATTTTGTGAAACATGGAAGAGAGGACTGTGTCTTCACATGGACTTCCCCCCCTCACACACACACAAATTCACAAATGTACACATACACACAATGAAGGGAGACAATGTAGCCCTGCCTCCAAGGAGCCCCTACAGGTGTGCCTGACCACGCCTATACTAACAGTTTTTTCCCACGGGACCCCTCAAGGCTGCCATCATCCCATTTCAGCAGGAAGTAACTTAGAAGATGCTATGCCCCCGTTCCCCATTATTGTTTATTAGGGTCGTGTAAGCCTAGTTAGGAATAACTTTCTTATCATTTAGAGTTAGGATTGGAAGGAGGTGTTCAGGTTAGACACCCTTTCCACATGACTTTAGGGCTTAGCTGGAATAGACACAGTTAGGATGTACAATAGCAGATTATTGTATCTTCTTGTATTTCACCTTTATGATTGCTAATTTTGGATGTTTCACACTATTAAGTTTTAATCCTCTTTTAGACTAACAGGGGAATTGTAGGAAGACACTGTAGCCCCACCTCCTAGGAGTCCCTACAGGTGTGCCTGGCCATGCCCATGAGGGTGTGGTCAGGGGAGGTCGAGCAATTCTTAAGGAGCTGCAGACACGTGGAAACCCCCTTGACTCTGGCCTTGCTAGCTTGCTGCCTCTGGGTACGCTCTGGCTTGCGTTTGGCTGGTGTTTTATCTAAATGAAGATAACCTAAACTTATGGACTATGGATCGTCTTTGCGCATGCAATATACACACATTCTCACAAATCTACACATACACACATAGTCACAAATCTATACATACACATATTCACACATATTCACAAATGTACACATACACACACAAGCCTCGGTTATGAAGAAGAAATTAAATAAACTGAATGCTTCTCATGGAAATAATGATAGGCACAGTTATGAAAAAAATCCTTCAAGAGGAGAAAACACTCAAAATACTCTTCTTAAATGAACTCAGTGGGCTATAAAAGTGCAGACAGATAGTAGTTCCAGAAAAATAATTACTAGAAATAATTACAATTTCTAGAAAAATAAATGCTCAACAAACTGAGAGTTTTACTAAATAGAAATTACAAGTTTTTGACTACCCAGTGCTCACTGTATTTGCTATGTAAAGCCAAAGCCTATGTAGAAATTATTTACTTTTGCCCTTTCTACAATTCCTATTTATTCTATGTTATTCCATAACTTCAGCCTCAGTTGCTTTATTTTTTGCCTCCATAAGAATTAGGAGGACTTCTGCCAATCCTCTACTCAAATTGTCTGACAGAGTATTATATCTTGGCCATTCCTATACAATGGAATAACTTCAGCAGGCCAGACCATTATGTGTCTTTCTGAAGATTTTCCCCATGTAATGAGTTTTGCTGAAAGGTCTGCGTACTTTTACCATTCATGGGTTTTGACTAGTTTTCCTGAAGTTGCTATGTGCCTGTAAACCTTCAGTCAGAGGTGCAGGATTTATTAGGTAGCAATCCTGGTCTCAGTTTCATGCAAAGGAAACACAGAAGCTATAGTTTAGCTATTATGGGGGTGGGGGGAGATGCAATAGAAAGGTGGCCAACAATTTTCAGCTATGAATTCAGGAAAATGAAAGCAATACACAACAGCAACAGCGACCTCATTTCCAAGGACCAGTTATAGACACACACCATCCCTGTCATCCCAGTCGACAGTCAGTCACCATAGACACCATGGACCTGCATCCTCCACTCTTAACCCCTGAAAAGAAGAACAAATGTCTTCACACTGACTCTGTTGTCAGCAATGATACACTCAACCTTAGCTTCTCTGGAGAAATAATGAGATAATAAGTAAGCAGTGAATAGAAAAATTGGCAAGAGCTATGGTAATTGCTGTAATCAAAACAAAAGATACTTCTGATTGCTTCATGTTTAGCTGTTTCAGGTAGCTTTGTTTCTAATCCTGGCTTCTCAGAAAAGCTGCATCTCCCTACAGTGTCTTTTAGATGACACTGTGGTACAGTTTTCATTTATTTCTCAAACTTGAAAAAAGTATCTCACATGGTCATATGATATACACATACCTATATTGTGTTACCTCAGAATGATGGCACAGAAAAGTAGATTTCTCTCTCTTTTCTGCATCTCTCACAACTTGAGACTGGGTGGCACCTTTGGCTTTAAGTCACTATAGGAAGTGTTTTGTAATCCTCTGTAGATATCACAAATGATTACTTACCATGAACACAAAAAATATTATCACTAATAGTCATTTTATTGGAACTAATTTTATCATTCATTTTTGACTACATAAAAGCAAAATTACATTATGCACATATGTATACATATATAAATATATGTGTGTTCATATTTATTGACTTTTCCAGCAGATAGTCTGTATATTCATGGAATCTCATTTATATTTCATTTCCTTCACAATTATCTATGAGCAAACTGACATTTTCTAACATCAGAAGTTTGTATTTGAACACAATGAGAAGTATACACTCTGCATGCATGATATACAAATACATAGTAAACAAACCTTCCAATATGTTTTAATGATATATTTTAATCAGCTAATTTTTATTCTTATTTCCTATCTCACATCCTAAGCAGCAAATAATCCCCTACCATCCTCCAGTTCATATAACATTATTGCTCACTTAGAGGTGATGATTTTTTATTCTTGACCCAGTCCTAGAAGGAGAAAGACCTGTGACTGTGATGTTGCCCAGGCACATACCTACTTTTTGTTTAAAGCACACAACCAGTCATTTCCTCATAGCCTCCTTGAGGTCTTGGGTTGGAACCCTAGCATCACAAAACAAAAGAAACAAAATTAAAGATCTTTTCTTTATTATTTTATAACAACAGAAATGATACTTTGAGAAGGGCAGCGTTACATTTTACAGTGGAGTAGGTATTCTAGAAATGGCCTCCAAGTACAAGAACAGAGCACTTTTGGTGGCAAGTAGCTGTGAGGCCGACACTGAGCAAAGTACTCCATAGTCACTTTGTCACTACAGCTCTAGGAGAAAGAGTGTACACACCCACAGAGGATACAATGAGGCCTTAGATAACCCTCAGAGAATCTAAGTCACTAGCCACTGACACAATGCTAGTCCACGGCCAAGACTTCAGACCCCACGTTTCAACCCCAGAAGGCACAAGTCACAGGTAAGTAGAGTTCTTCCTCCCACCTCTGCATCTTCCACCTTAAGCCCTAGAAAATTAATGTTTTGTAGTCCCTGGAGCAAAGAGTTAATGGTGATAAAATGAAGACTCCTATAGGTCAGACTTCAGGAAAGCACATTTTGGAGGCTTCATTACCATGACTTTCCCTCTAAAACCATGGAAATACAAGTTTCCCACCTGGAAAAAAAAATCCGCCAAGGCCGATTCGGTTTACATTTTACTTTTTCCTTGCACCATAAAGGAGCCACAGAGAGTGTTGTTCAAGGAAGTATAACTAAAAGGCATTGCCATGTCTGATGAAAATTATATTACCGTTTAAAAAGGCATTGCAAAATCCAGAAATTTCTGTCATGAAAAGCACAGATAAAAGTGTTCAAAATAATGTTAAGGAACAGTTTCAGTGCTCTATTCAAAGCATATTCATCAAAATATATACCAGGTTTCTCACTCAAGGGAAGATCAAAAGAAAAGTTTGAATTTTGGGTGAAAACAAAGAAATTTATAGTATTTTTGGCTAGGATTATTTCAATGCTACCCTCACACAACTGTATCATTTAAGATACAAAGTGATATAATACAAAAACAATAATCTTAATCTTACCTTAAAAATCAGTGTGTAAATGGTTCAAAAGCAGATTGAAATAAGGAATTAATTAGTGTGAAAATAAAAAAGTACAGAGTAAAATAATGAAAGAAATCGGTGGTGATAAAGTCATCTCTGTGATACATGGCTGGTTTGTCATCTAAAAATCAATTATTTCCTGGGTCATTTCTGTAGAAGAGAAGATAGCAACCATTTGATCAACCCAATAGATGCAAAAAAGCTTTACGCAAGTGAATCCTCATCCTGATTGAAATTCTCAATGTGGAGGCAGCTTGGAAGCCCTGTATCTAAGATCATACTCACTGGTGGATGACAGAGTGCTCTCCTCTGAGACAAATGACAAGGCGAGGAAGGTTCTTGTTGACTTTTGTTAGATTACATGCAGTGTTCTCATCTGTGCAATCAGGTTAGCAAAAGAAACAAAATGTATTCAATCAAATCAGAAAGGAAGATATAAATCTGTTGTCATGTAGTTTGATCCTCTGGATCAAAGCACAACAAAATCCATGCTGAACAAATTTTCAGAATACCTACTGAGTGCCTGTGGGGTGCTTCAGTGGTTAAGAGCATGCCCTGTAAAAGCTTGACTACTTGAGTTTGATCCACAGAACTAATGTAAAAATATGAGATGGGGTAGGCCTGCTTATGGCTGTGGACATTTCTATGTGTGTGGGAGCTGGAGACAGGAGAACACATAGAGAAACTGAAGAAGCCACACAGTGGGAAAAAAAATCAAGAGAGCCTCTGTGTATTGATATCTTGTTTATACTCTAGCAAATAAAACATTCCTGAAGATCAGAGTGTGAAACAAACCACTACTTAACCATAGAGGTCTGTAGGTCTATACAGACAGACAGGAAGTGATATGGCTGGGGGAGAGAGGAAGTGATAATGCTGGAGAAGATAGGAGTTCACTCTCTTTTCCGCTGTGAAGTTGAGTAAGAAAGGCGGCTATGGTTTTATTCCTTCGTCTCTCCAATCTCTCAGTATTTGCCCCTTTATCTGACTCTGGGATGTTATTATTAAGACCTATTAGAACACATGTTACCCCTCTGCCTAAAGAACAAGGTGAGGAGAACCACTCCCAGAAAGTGTCCTTTGAATTCATACTCAAATGTTGGAATGTGTGAATGCAATCACTGAATAAATAAATACATATTTGATACCTAGTAATACAAATATACATTCATTTCAACAACATTTTGTAGGATCCAAAGTTCATCACAAAAAGAGAAAGAAATGAACTCCATCTCCACAGGCAATGGATAATCTGAAAATGGGAGAAAGACCACAAACTGCTCAATCCAACACAAAGAACAGAATGCAACTAAGGAATACTGAGGAAGGAAAGAAAAAGTCTTTCCCAAGGAAGAGCATACCAACTGATTATCCATAATCAAAGGGTCAGCTCTGAAAACAGACATGCATGAAAATAACATAAAAACTGAACAGGATATATATATATATATATATATATTATATATATATATATATATATATGTGTGTGTGTGTGTGTGTGTGTGTGTGTTGTGTGTGTGTGTATGAGAGAGAGAGGGAGAGAGAGAGAGAGAGAGAGAGAGAGAGAGAGAGAGAGAGAGAGAGAGAGTAAAACGAAGCCATGAATTTGACCAAGAGCAAGGATGGATATATGAATGATTTGGAGGAAAAAAGGAAGAGAGAAATGCAAGTTTATTGTAATCACAAAAATTAACAGAAATTAAAACATTTCTTTCAAAAGAACACTAAGAAGAACAAAGCACTGGGAAATAGAATCATACAAGAATTTAAATTTTAAGTATTAAGACTTCAAATATGTTTCAGACTAATTAAAGAAGAGCATAATAAATTAAACACACTCAGTGATAGCACATGTCCAAAGAATGGAAAACTCAGCGTCATTAATACGGTGTTTTCTCAAACTGAACTGAAGATCACAGCAATCATTAATGAAACCCATGTGGATTCTTTTTGTTTTGCAGAAATGTTTGAGCTGATTCTGAAATGCATGTGAAAATGCAGAGTTTTTAGAAGAGTGAAAATGATTTTGGAGTCAAACTCATAGGACATAAATGTTCCAATTTCCAAACTTCATAAGCTTCGGTCATCACAGATGGCGCTGGCAAAGGATAGACAGAGACCAACGGAACAGAATCGAGTCCAGAAATAAACCCTCGTGTTTATGGTCAATTGATCTTGTATAAATGTGCCAAGGGAATCAATGGGGAAAGGATAGTCAATTTGATATCCAAGATTATAAATTAAAACCTTCCTGCACACCATATGCAATAATTAAGTCACAGTAGATAATAGACCTAAGAGTAAGAGGAGTAACTACAAGCCTGTGCAGAAAGCATAAAAACCATCTTAATGACCTTGAGTTCCATGCAGAGTTCTTAAATAATTTTACAGAATCAAATTAAACAAATTTAAACTTTCCAATTAAATTTTGGAATTTTTATTTAAAAAATACTCTTAAAATATAAAGTAAACTTAGATAGGGTGAAAATAATTGCAAACTGTATCTTTGAATTAAAAATCCTTCAAAATATTAAGACACATTATCCAATTTAAAAACAAGAAAATACTTGAATAAACATTTCACTAAAAATAAGCCCATGGACAGTATGCACATAAAAAGGTGGTAAGCCAGAGAGTGCTCACCTGTGCATGCAAATTTGATTTCATCTTTAGTAAGTAGTAAAGTTATATGCTTGCCAAAAAAAAGTGACACACTGGAAGACAAATGTCACACAATTTCAATTTTCTGTGTAACCTAGAAATGATGAACTTATGGGAACAGAGAGCAGAATTGTGGCTATTAGGCTTCAACGTGGGTCTTTTAACAATGGGGAAATGATTGGTTTAAGGATATAAAACTGCAGTTGGACAAGAGGCATGGACTCTGTGATGTCTTGAGGTCTACTGAGAGCATGATAAATATGGTTGATAAAAATATGCTATATTTTAAAAGTTGTGAGATAGTATACTTTAAGTGTTCTCAAAACAAAAATGATGAATATGTGTGATATAACATGTTAATTGGCTTAATTTAGCCATGCCATTGTGAACGTACTGTATTGTGTATCATAATTGTGAATGACTTTCTTTATGAGCTTAATAAATGAATGAAAAAAAGGTGGTAAGCCGCATTCATCATTAGAAGAATTGAAATTTTAAGTTTTAAATCAATATTCTTTTATATCCACTTAGGTGACTATACTCAGACAAAAAATAATAAGGATTGGGTCAGAAAGACACGGAGCATCTGCATCTGTTTCTGAAATGTAATACGTTATAGCCATTTGGTATTGTGGTGCTCACCTTTAGTCCCAGCACTCGGGATGCAGAAGCAGGCAGATCACTGTGAGTTCGAGACCAACCTGGTCTACAAGAGCTAGTTCCAGGATAGGCTCCAAAGCCACAGGAAACACTGTCTCAGAAAAAAAAAAAAGAAATAAAACTACATACATACATTTGTTAAGTGACTCAAAGATACTATTGCTAGGAACCCATGGAAGATATACACAATAAGACACTGGTTTAGAGTTCAATATCCACAGCAGTTTAAAAATGGAAAATGCACAAAAATCTACTTGGAAAGTTAGAAGCTGTATATCCACAGTTGGAACATTAACCATAAAAAGAAATACGTCATTGACAAGGGATACTAACTGGATGAACCTGAAAATCATGATACTAAGTGGAAAAGGTCACATGCCAAGGAAAAAAAACCTCTGTATGCAATTTCATCTATAGGAAATGGATAGACAGGGAAAATCATCATAGAAATGGAGAAAGATGGTATTTTTAATCTTCAGGGTAAGTAGTAGGCTCATGTCCTGCAAATGGGCATGTAGAATTTTGAGGGTGTGCAAATGATGGAAAAGGTCTACTAACAGGTTGTGATGATGAGATTATTTCTTTCATAACTTTGTAAAATTACATATACACACATAGATATACACTAAATGTGTGGATAAATATATATATTTGCATATGTATTAGTTAAACTGCTTGCTGAATAGTGCTATGAAAATCAGTCAATTGAATATATCCTGGACCTTTTCCTCATTTTTAAAAGAAGTTGGTAGCCTAGAGTTCATTAACTTTGAATGTTTGAACATTTGCCCTTTTTAAATAGGAAGATATAAGAAACCAGGACAAAACAGAAAAAGAGGTCATGAGTAGCAATCTGTTTCACTCTCTTAATTTATATGTGGGTTGCCACCTGAAGTAACAATGGTCTCACTGCCGCCTCTGATAATATATATACAATGTAATGTACAAGCTGCCCACAAGTATAGATGCATGAGTGTCTATATCATTAAGTTGAAAAGAAGTGCATATTCTAGACTTTTTAGCAGGCTCTGTTACTTGATTCATAAACATCATACAATGAGATAGTTCATGTGGGCACATTGGATGAACAGGGTTATTTATGTACATTGCTTCCTGTTCTTGACTGAGAGTGCAGATTCATTGCCAAGCCTGATGATGTCTCTGACTATTACTGGTGATGAAATAATTGTCAAGGTTGCCCAAAGACCTCAGTTGTTGAGGAAAACTCATTCACAGCCCTGACCTGAGACAATCAACTTTTCAGCCATGAAGCTTGAGGTCAGACCACAGGATCATATTTAAACCAAATCAGGATATGCCACAGCGCTTTGGAAAACAAGACCAAAGGGTGGAGGTATGTGAAAATAATTACTTTTAAAAGATTTTATTAATGATTTCAGAATTTTCTACAGTGTGCTTTGATAATATTCACACCCCTAGTCTTTTTCTTGCCTCCTCCCAAATCTGCTTTCACCTTTTGACCCACCCCCACCTCCCACACAGACACCCCCACTTCATTCTCTCCAATATAACCTGTCCTTACACTTCAGAGTGTAGGACCAGCCACCGGCACACAGTCAATCTACCAGAAGCGTCATCTGCAAAGAAAACTAACTCTCCATCTAGCCAACATAGCAGCATGGCATGGAAGTGGTTCATAAGCTCCCACCCCTGGCTAAGGAGCTACTGAAAGTTGTCTTCTGGAGGAGCAAGGGCTTTACCCTAAGGATGATTGAGCATGAGGCCATTTACTGGGTTCTCCTTGTTGCTTCTTAGTAAGCACACATATTTATTAATCTGCCTTTAGCATTTTGCTAGTTCCCATTCAGACCAATGTTAAACACTGATAAGGAACAGACTCTCCCAACAAAATAGTACAAAATCAAATAAGAAAGATTGTTTGGTGAGTTGAGACTTTTAAACTCTCCTGCTTAAAAGAAAACAATAACACATAATCAGTTATAATTCCAATTTTCTAACAATATAGCCAATGAAAAATAGTGATTTTTTTCCTCTAAAATTAGTTTTAGGTGAGTATGTAAATAATTATTTAAATATTCAAAAGTATGCCACATTTTAAGAAGGCGAAATCTACAGAGGTGATATTGAAGTTGAAGAGGTTCAATAGAGATGAAATTATGCATGAACATAAGCTACAATATTTTATATTATTATATTTTTAAATTACATCTTAGTACTTTAAAATATAACAGAAATTCAAAAATTGAATGTGTCATGATGGGGAATGTACTGTGTATGTTTATCTTGTTGATTGTTAAATAAAATATTGTTTGGCCAATGAGACAGCAAGTAGATGGGACTAGGAGTCAAAGAGGATTCTGGGAAATGTAGTAGAGAAGTGCTGATCCAGGCAGGAAGTGACATAGCAAGGAGACTCATATTTAAGTGAAGGAGAAACAGGAAGGGCCCTCTTTCCCCTTTGCCTCCTCCAGCAGCAGGATGTGAGCCACCAGCAAGGAGGGACGCCAATAAGGCGTCCAATAAGATAAGTCTTATAAAATATATAGATTTTTGATAGTTAAGACTGAGCTAACAGATGAGAATCCTAGTCATTGGCCAAGCAGCATTGTACCTAATACAAGTTTCTATGTATTCATTTGGGCCCTAACTTGAGCGGGCGGCTGGTGTAAAGCGGTGGGGCTCAGGCAGCTTATGGTGGAAAGATTTATTGTAACAGTGTCCTGCAGGGTTATGAATTGGCTTTTATATTTATTTTGCACAATAGCATATCATGTTAGTGTTGTGGCTTTTTATTTGCACACATTCATTACAGTTACTTAAGTTTAGAAAGCTTGCCCTTAATGTTCTATTATCATAAGGTTTTGTAATTAATCCCCATAGTATAAAATAAACAAATGGGAGAAATATTTTAAAGCTCTGCAAATTTTGCCTCTTTTTAATTAATCAATTTTTTTCATTTATTTTATATCCCAACTGCAGTTTCTCCTCCCTCCTCTCCTCTGATCCTTCCCCCAGCCTCTCCTCTGCACTAACATCCCCTGTTTCTGTTCACAATTCAGTCATAATTGGTTTTCTCTGAATGTGTGATTTGAAACTCAGCAAATAGAAATTTAATTATATATCCTTTTATAAATTTGTACTTGTTGCAATAAATGTAGCTGTCATACTTTTCTCTGTCCTAGAATTTGTCACCTGAAGGAAGAACAAATTCCATAATATAAATGGTTAGGGTTTTCAACATGAAACTCCACAAATAAGCTACGTTAATGGTTTAAAAAGAAATGGTGGTAGATCTAGATGAGAGTGTAGGGCCTTGAACATTTTCCTACACAGTTAATGTCAACTCATCGGCCAGTGTCCTCGCATCCTAGCTCCTCTAGGAATATCTGTATTGTCAATCGCTGGAATAGTGTTTCCCTTTATGTGTTCTTTGTTTATTTTGTTTTATTGTATCCATTTCATTTATAACTTCATACTTTATATTTTGTACCCCAAAGAGTTTGGAATTTGCCTCTGAGAGTAGGAAAATGATGTCAGTCCATACTTAGTGATGTTGTTGCAGTCAGATATTCTGACACCCAATTCTGTACTCACAGTAAATCTGACAAGTGCATACAATGTTCCCACAACCCTTAAACCCCAAGTGCAGGACACTGTTTAATTTACTTGCTAATACACAATGCATATGTCTGAAACATGATGTGTTTATTTGTGCAGATGTTACCTTACTTTATCTAGACACAAAGAACATTAAAAATTCCTTTCGGAAAATCTTTACGAATCATTGGATCAATAAAACCCCAATTACAGCTCAAGTCAGTACTTGGTTTTACTGAAACTATCAAAATACAATTTTGAAAGAAAATGCAAGACCAATGGGTTTGAAAACAGAGGTAAGACATCGTGATAGAGCAAAGAATGAAGGAATCCATGCTGATTGGTAAGATATGTGAAGCTCCAGAGAATAAGACGGTGAAAAGGGGAAAAACTGGGCAAGAAGTTGACTAGCCTTAGACAAGCACACTTGGACTATTCAGGTATGTGACACAATGTGATAATGTTCATCAAATGTTGTTTACTTCTCTTTATGAAAATAATCTATACATAAATGGCTGATTTACTTACCAGATACAAGCTTTGGCCAACATAAAACGAATTAATGAATGACTTGAAATCAGAAAGTTCAAGATGTGCATTGGCTCTCTTCTCATTTTACTGTCACTAAGACATCGGTGTTGCAGATGCAGGTGGTGACATAAGACCAAAGACTCAAAGAAGACAAAAGTCATAAATGTGATGTGAAATTTATAGAGTTTGGGTCATTGAGACTCAGGGGTTATTTACTACTATGGAAAGATCTAGCCTTCTCTGCATGTAAGTTTGCTCATTATCAGAGTTGAGAGATTATCTCCAGCCCGTCTGGCTAACAAGGCTGTAAAAGAAGCAATCCTGTTTCTTACCTCACAACATACATGATGCCAATCATGGAGCAATGCCCACAAAAGATCAAAGTAATTTTAGCAGATATTGTTGGACTACTCAATTATGTTGCCAGTATTTTATGAGTAAAATAGCAATATGGACTCATTTTATAAACAAAGATTAAAATATCAGATGAAACAAAACTTACCAATTCTCTTTGAAGGGGCTCTAACAGACTAGGGCATGGCAAATGTAGGCCCTAGCACCACAAACATAGCAGACAGGTTTTGCCCTTTTACCCCTATTCATCTCCCATCCTAAAAACTGTTAAATTCCTAAAGCCAGCCCCCAAGGTCTATTCCCCTATGTGACCACTGATTCATTCCTGAGACAAAGCACCAAGGTCCAACAATCAGAATTCATTATTTTGTTAATCTGTGTAGTCAAGATTTACTAGTTCACTCTAGCACAGACTTCCTGCTTTCCCTTCAAAAACCCACTCCTGTAGAAGCACCCTCTCTTGTTCTCTTGCTTAATAAATCTCCTCTGTAGTAAGCCTGTAGCAGCCCTGGTGACAACACACAGGAAAGCGGCAACACTTAGCTCACTCCATGACACTCTCCAGGATGGAATATCTTGATTCTTAGGAAATAACCACACAACGATGGCTAAGGCTAAAATAAAAGCAAAAGACTATTACAATAGTTGACACAGAGATAAAACCAGTAACACTTTCAGGAGTCATATAACTAATGAGTATCAGTTTGGTATTATGGGTTAATGTAATACAAACACATTCTATCATCCAGAAACTCATATCTAGAGACACTTAGAAGACTAGTGCCATTGCTGTACTTGGGGACACACCTGGCAAGATACTCCTTCAAGGAAGGATATCCTTTCTAGCCATATGGATTACAAATAGCCAACAACCTCCTGCTGTCTAATTTATCAAAGTAGTCTCACATTCTGGGAGGAAACACTTGTTCAGCAACAGCAGTTCATAGGGTTACAGAATGAGATTGAATACTGACAGTTTCATCATGTCAGCCTTACAGACTGGCTATAGATAAAAAGCTCCCCATGTCTTTCTCATTTCAGCTTTTCTCTTTCTACCTACACCTGCTGCAGTCCCCTTGAAAGCATCACATGCTTTGTGCCCCATCTCAGCACCTGCTTCTGGAAAATCCACAAGGGACAGCTTGTGTTAGAGGCAGTCTGAGAAAGCACCTGACAAGCTGGAATCTGAGGCTAGCTCATGCACTGTCCAGTTGGCCATGGAGGCTCAACATTACTGGGGAACACCTGCGTGCAAGGATTGAACATATATTAGAACTTCCATTGGCAGGAAATTGGGAGGTAGCTGCTAATACCATGGAATGCACCTGTCTTGGACTTTGGAAACAAATGTGTAACAAACAGTGAAGGGTTTTGATAAACAATTGTTAATTAAAAGCCATTAGTGATGCCCCAGGGGGCTTTTTACTTACATGTGCTCACTGAGAGTATAGGAGAAAGTTGAAGACCATATTCAAATCCTTTGACTGAAAAAGATGCATCAAATTTTTCCCTCACCCAGTTCCTCCAGATTCCCCCCATTTTCCTACCCACCCAACTTTTTACTTATTTTCTCTCACTCTACATTTCAAAAACAAAAATTAGGGAGGACAACAAAAAAAATCAAAACAAACAAGAAAAAGACAAATAAAAAATGCCTAAACAAAGCAAAAATGAAACAAAAAATAAACAGTACTACCATGGAGTTCATTTTGTGTTGACCAAATAAACTTGGGTACCAGGCCTGCCTTAAAGCCTGCTTCATATACCCAGTGACACTACATCGAAGGAACAGATTTTTCTCTTTGCCAATGTGTTATCAACTGTGGGTAGCTTCTTGGTTAAGAGTCAGAACCCATCTTTACATCTTCCTCTCAGTGTTGGGAACCTGTGTGGTTTTCTCCTGTCCAGGTCTGGTACATGATGGGGCAGTCTCTTTGAGTTCCTATGTGCATTATTCCTACTGTGTCTGGAAGTCAGTGTTGTTTTGGAGTCACCCATCACCTCCAGCTCTTACAAGCATTTCTCCTCCTCTTCTGGATTCCTGAGCCTTAAGGAATCTATCCTTTCCAGCCATATGAAAATATCCCATGAAGGACTGAATATTGAAAAGTATTTAACTCTACAAGTTTCCAATCGTGATTCTCTGTATTAATTTCCATCTACTGCAAGAATAAGCTTCTCTGATATAGTTTGTGCAAAGGATTGACAGGTGGGTATCGCACAATATTTTTAGGAATCATTTTATTGCTATGTTTCTTTAGCAGTATGATAGTACTAGGTTTGCCCTAGACCTGAGACCTATCTAGTCTCAGGCTCTTGTTCACTTTAGCAGTATCAGGTATGGGCTCCAGATTGTGGAATGGGATTTAAATTAATAAGAAAATGCTTGGTGCTGCTGCACTCCTTTAATCACAACACTCAGGAGGTAGAGGCAGGCAGATCTCTGTTAGTTTGAGACCAGCCTGGTCTACAAGAGCTAGTTCCAGGAAAGCTTCCAAAGCCACAGAGAAACCCTGTCTCAAAAAACCAAAAAGAAAAAAGAAGAAAGAAAGAAAGAAAGAAAGAAAGAAAGAAAGAAAGAAAGAAAGAAAGAAAGGAAGAAAGAAAGAAAGGAAGGAAGGAAGGAAATGTTTGGCTACACCCATGACATTTTTACTGCTATTACACCCTCATATCTTACAGGCAGGTCACTGATGTAGGTTGCAGGGTTTGTAGCTAAAAGTATTTATGATTGCCTTTCAACTTTAGTAGTTCAGTAAATAACTTTAAGTACCATGAAAATGTGAGTGTGTGTGTGTGTGTGTGTGTGTGTGTGAGAGAGAGAGAGAGAGAAAGAGAGAGAGAGAGAGAGAGAAAGTAGAGGAGTAGCAGTAGGCTTCTATATGGTTTTTCAAATGGCTTTTAATGTTTGTACCCTTCCCCAATACCCTTCTTTCCTATACCCCTGTATTTAATCATATGCAAGTCTTGATAGACTAGTTGAATGTCAAAGAATGTTAATTTGGCAACATTGTAGACTTTGGGGAAAGAAACTAAAAACACTCAACTGACTACCAAATGTCACACTCTAGCAATTGACCAATGGACACAGAAAAACTTTGAACTTGGGTCATGTATGATGTAATGGACTGAGCTAAGGTCCAAGTAAAATTCCTGTAGTGATGTTCCAGAGTTGAAGACAGGCTTCAAGAAGATAATTAAGGTAAAACAAGGTAGATTTTGCTCATTTTCTACTACAACTAATGCCATTAGAAGAGTGGTCCTCAACCTTCCTAATCTGTTTGCCCCTTTAATACAATTGTTCATGTTGTGGTGACCCCAATCCATAAAATTATTTTGTTCCCACATCACACTTGTAATTTTACTACTGTTATGAATAGTAATGTAGATACCTAATGTTCATAAATATGATATGTGACTCCCAAAGGGGTCACTAACCATAGATTGAGAACCACTTCTTTAGATAATATATTAGAACACAAACAAAATTACATACATTTGTGAAATTGCCAAAGAACATAATGTACAGAAAAGTAGAAATGAAGACTAGTATGAGACCAAAACAGACATTCCAACAGTTACTAAAAATGTAATGTGGCTTTGGAACAGAGTAAGGGTAGATGCTGGAAGAGTTTTGAAAAAGTTGAGAAAAACAAACTTTTGCAGAGATTGTTGGTAAAATATGAACATTAGATATGATTCTGGGCAGGACTCAGAAAAAGATGGGTATACTATAGAGAAAATGACTATTGTCTCAGCAACACATAGCTATTTTCATAAAGAGCATATTGTCTTGTATATAAAATCCAAATGTGCTTCTGGTGAGGTGTCGGAAGGAATTGAAAAATATGGTAGAAACTGAAGAACCATGATTAATGCACATTTGTTGGCTTGGGTTGAAGGTGCAGGCTGAACAAGAATGACAGCTAAACTCTAGCTTCACTCAGGGATGAACTTGAAAAAATAATGAGAGGAAATCCTCACAGTATATAGATCTTTAAACAGTAAATCTGGTCATCTACTTCATGTGAAAGAGTAAGAGTCCAAAATAATACAGGGATTTATTGTCAGTGTGACACAGTTTGACTATCTTCCCAGACATATTGAAAAGAGATAGCCAAAGAACAAAATTGACTATGTTGGTAAATTTAATGTGCATATTGTGAAATATGTCTGAAGAATGAACATAATCTATAATTTTATTCAATAAGGAAGAAGCATGAATGATTGCTGAGTGACAGAATTCATATAGTAAAGGGACAATGCAGTAGATATACATTAACTGGCTTGGATTATTGCCATTGGAATGGAGCTGGCATTTAGAAAGGACAAAGGATCTCTAGAAAGGGTCTAGCAATATTGTATTTCTTAATATGCTGACAGTTGAGTATACTGCAATAATTCAACATACTTCTTATGCATACCTTTCTGGATGTATGTTTTCTCTTAGAAAATTACTATACTATAATATATATACTTCTTCAAAATATACTTCCAAGTTATGTTGACTTACCTACCCTGGTGATGCATATCTATCACATTGAACACCAAGAAAGACACCTGTCCCCTTCAGCCAGCTCATTCATGGGAGGAAGGGGGGATAAAAGGCTAGCCTGAACATGTCCCTTCATTTCCTATTCCCAGTCAGGTGTTACTCATCTTCTGTTGGGAGGGATGACAGATTGGGAGAAGAGAGACCAGAAATGTATTTTCAAGGCTCCATTGACTTGAAACATTAAGAATTGGGACTAAGCATCAACAGTGCACTGGGACCTCAATGCTTGGGTTCCTACTATCCTCACTCAGTGATATTAACCACTAAGTCAACAGCCTCTTGGCTTCTAAGACACTCCTATTACACTTAGTAATCAAATCAGCAGCTCCCAGATGATGCTGTTCTGACAGATATGGGGCCATTCTCTTAGTACCCTCTGAGTCTTACAGCCACTGGTAAGGCAATAAAGATCTTGATTGATTTAAGGGCTGAATTGATAACTATCTGAAATTGGTTACACAGTACATTAAATATATCCATTCCAAAGTTCAAGTCATATGCAATGTAGAAGATACTCTCCTCATACTTGTTGAAATACGTTTTCACAAATAGGCACTTCATGGCTTTCTCATAAGATTAAATGAGAATATTAGGATAATACTACGATGAGATACCCAATTACAGATGATCTAATAATAAAACAACAAAACTGAATGTAAACCTATGTAATTGGTTTGGGAACCAGACTATTAACTAAAATTAAATGCTAGCATAGCTTTGGTTGGGGACATCCTGGACCTGATAGAGGAGGATGAATGAATCCAGAAAGAAGCTGCATAACCAAGCTGCCAGGTACATGAAAAAGCCTGAATGGAGCTAGATTCCCAGGACACTAAATCAAGAAAGGAATGGTGACTGACCACTGTAACTCATAGCCAATTTGGCTAATGAAGTCTGTTTTCTGAAAACATAATCTCTTGATGGATCTCAATAAGATGGTCTTTACATGCCATTGTCATGAATCTTGGAAGGCTGGGAGAATATTATGCTTCTAGTCAATTAAACATGAAATGAAGAATTCTTCTAACAGGTGATAAAGAAAGGTGAGGCACACATATAAGAACAAATAAATGTGAGACTTGCAAAATGGGCTATACCACTGTGTCACTGCCCAAATTCTTCCTCCAGAGAACTCAGACCCTAGCTGTTAGGAAAGTCATCTGAGATAATCCTGGTGGCAGTTACTCCAAGCACTGCCAACTATGCTACACCAGTTGGCCTCTTTTAGTAACCAAAGTTGCATTGTGAACATGACTGTACAGTTTGTTTATGTTTTGTTTGTAGATATTGTTTTACTATATCAGCATATCAAAGTAGTCATAGCAGAAGCAACACACCTGTTACAGGCAGTAAAAGATGGCTTCTCCAAGGTCACACCTTCAAACAACAGCCCCCACCTCAGTTTGCTAATGAGTTCCTCACATAGCCACAAAGAACAAGTCATAAAGCCATACAGAACCATGTAAGATGACAATGCAATTTTATGTGCTTGGTTGGTCAGTTTCTCATGCTTCTTTTCCTTGTTTTCTCACTTGCTTTCAGGAGTTTCTTCCAAAAGTATTTCTCAACTAATCTCTACATGCAATTACCCATCTCAGAGCCTATTACCAAAGGCCGAAAATTAAAATGCACACAATAACTTAGTGACACCATTCTATAGCAGAGGCATATGACATGCCTACGATGTTAACATATTATTTCTCTTTTTTTCATCTCAAAATGCTCTTTTCCCAGTTTCAACAAATTCCTGGTCAGTTTTCATATTTAAGATCAAGTCTGTTCCATTCTTCATCATACCAAATAAAACAAGTCATTCTAGCAACTGTAATCCCACAGCAGCCCAGAAACTGTATATTCTCATGGAAATCTACAGAGATGGTGCAGTCAGTCATTGTGTAGATACATATATAATATGTATATTAACCTTATGGGTAAAAAGATTTCTAAAACTTTGAATTGTTAAATATGGCATTTGACCATTCTTGAATTATGTACATAGTGCCTTGTACCACCAATAATATAAAAGCTTGGTAGAGAGCTGTGAAGTCTGCTAATTGCCTCTGAGGATTGTACTCAGAAAATTTGTGGAGACAGGATCACCCAACTCAGTCTGAGGTAGAGGTAAAAGCTAATGGCTGGTTGCTTTGCTTTCATGATCTTCAGCTTGTACCCCAATATCTGTCTCAGGGTTTTTATTATTCATTTTATAGTGGCTAGCTTTATCCTCCAACTCACTCACTTTTTTCCTTATTCTCCAGCAGCAGAGAGCATTTTTGTATGACACAGAGTTAAAAGAAATAGAAAAATGACATATACAGTGAGGGTTTCTTAAGTGCCTAGCTATATCAAGAAGTTTTGTATCTATTATCTTATATACCTCTCAGAAAACCATAAAATATTATCCTATTATTATTTCCATCTTACAAGTGAATATCCATGGTTCAGAGAGACTGAGTAACTCTGAGGTCACACAGCTGATAAACTAATAATGATAAACCCAGGATTCAAATGCAACAGCTTTTAAATCTGTATTCTGAAATTCTCAGCTACTTACACTGAAGGTAGACTTACTTTTCTTTATTTAATAAAATATCCATGCTCTTCAAAGCAATCCATATAAGGACTTACTGGACTGTTAACTATTCCTCTTTGAAGAATTCTGAGAATTCCTAGATCACTTGCTGCCACAGTGAATAATAGAGAATAACATAGCAGTGTTTCCAGAAAGGGGTTGTTCTCAGAGGAGAAAGGGTGAGAAAAAAGACCCACAAAAACTGTTGTGATAAAGGGAGAGACAAGTCAACTTGCATGATGAATACCCTAGGGACTTAACTGCAATTATTCTCTGCCTCAGAATTCTGCAGCATCCTCTGGACTCCATGTGCATGAACTAAATGAACAGTGATCTTGACTTCTTTTTGTTCACAATTCAAAGCTACTTCCTTCTTGGACATCATGATACAACTGTAGAGCTACACATGAATGCACACCTACTAACACTCCAGCAAGCACTGTCCTTACGCAGAGCAAGATAAGATGAATGTCTGTCTCATTAAATTACATTACCTCTTACACACATGGTTTCTCTGTGTGAAGTTTAGCTTTTCATTTGAAGTAATGGATAGAATGGATAGAGGAGGGAGTCAAGAAGTAATATGCCAGTATAAACAATGTGACTATTGCAGTGGACCCATGATGAAAGCACAATGTGTGACAACATTCTGTGATCATGGGGTGAATGTAGGAGAATTTTCCTTGTTGAATAGAGGCAAAGGTTTTCATAGTTATTGTGGTGAATACCCCCAAAGCAGCATTTGGAGACTCCTTTTTTCCTTTGATGTGCCTTGAGGAATCTATCCAGTATCAGAAAAACTTAAAGGCTTTTCTTAGCATCCTTACTTCAAGAAAATTGTGAGACTCCAAAGAGAATCTATGCCGCACCCTTCAAAAATGATACAGCAATTACACTATCCATAAATGTCTTGTAATTAAAATTAAGTTCTTCCCACCAACATTTCAACAACATGCATATATATACTTATCTCAGTTAGCAAAGGTCTAATAAGAAAAGTAAGTAAAGTATTGTAATTTTCTTTGTTTTTATTTAAATTAGAAACAATCTTATTTTACCTATCAATCCCAATTCCCTCTTCCTCCCATCCTTCCTTGACCCCCACAGACGTCCCCTCCCAACCCACATCCATTCCCCAGAGAGAGTGAGGCCTTCCAGGGGAATCATCAAATCTGTCACATCATTTGGGCCTGGGCCTAGGCCCTCCCCCATGTATCTAGGCTGAGAGAGCATCCCTCCATCGGGGAATGGGCTGCCAACGTCCATTTGTGTACTAGGAGAGGTCCCATAGATTGCCCAGGCCTCCGAACTGTCAAGCACATTCAGAAAGCCTGGTTTGGTCCTATGCTGGTTCCCCAGCTGTCAGACTGGGGTCCTTTGAGCTCCCACTTGCTCAGGTCAGCTGTTTCTGTGGGTTTCCCCAGCATGGTCTTCACCCCTTTGCTTGTCACTCCTCCCTCTCTACAACTGGATTCTAATTCAGCTCTGTGCTTAGCTGTGGGTGTCTGCTTCTATTTTCATCAGCTACCGGATGAAGGCTCTAGGATGGCATTTAAGGTTGTCATCAATCTCATTATAGGGGAAAGGTGTTTAAGGCAGCCTCTACACTGTTGCTTAGATTCTTAGTTGGGGTCATCTTTGTTGATCTCTGGACATTTCCCTAAAGATTTCTCTTTAAACCTATAATGGCTCCCTCTATTAAGGTATCTCTTTTATTGCTCTCCTCTATTCTTCTACAGTACTTTAAAACTTTCTATAGCACTGAAAGCTTTCAATTCTTTCTATCCTCATTTCATATATGGTGAGTATAGAGGCTACATAACTAACTGTAAAGAATTATAAGTACTTACTAAAGAAGCCAACAGAGTTCTACTAGGCATCAGTATCTGCCTCATTTATATCATGAAATATCTCTCCCATTTACATTTAATTTTTCTCTGATTTTTTAAAGGAGATGTTCTCAAGGTGGAAACTGTAGCTACTATAAGCCTTGAAAAACTGAAATCTGTTGTAAAAGCTAATGAGCTTCATGACAACAATACCTGTCTGTTCTGAAATCTCTGTTTATGGAGCTACTTCTTAATAATTTCTTTGCCTTATCACCTCCATTTTTCAAAAGAACAGCATTTTAAGTACTTTATTAGGAAAGTGTTAATTTAAAGAATATTCTGCTTGCAATACCTCTAAGATAATCAGAAGGGGTAACGAGAAGGGATGATGAGAATGATGCCTTCTCATTATAATATGACCATTCTCCAAACACCTCTGTAAAAAAAATTAAGTTTTATTCATACAGCCATATTTATTTTAAACAGAAATAGAAATATATGCTGAACTCTTCATAAAAGTTCTGATTACCTGTGAACCCCAGAGGCAGCCATCTACACATTAGCATCGATGATAATTGCCTGGTTTTTGATGATATGTGTGAGTTTGACATTCCCACTACCTGTTTCAGTGAACAAGTATAAAATATTTACCACTTCTGGCATCTGACCAACTAATTATCTTCAAAAATTCAACTGGAGTCTGCATAAAATACAAAATTAAAACTCTCAAAATAGTTTCCTTGCAGTCTTTCACTTCATATTCTGTTTTAATTTTAAGAAATCCTTGGGGTTAAGAGTCTCAAGGTGCCTAGAAACTTACCCAATGATCCTAGGAATATTGCTAAAGTTATGTTAGTGGCTTTTAAACACACTTTATATATTTAATTGAAAAATCACACTTCTTTGCCTTCTTTAACCATATATTGTATTTAATGCTCTGAACATTAGCCCTTGGAATAAAGAAATGAATTATATATGAGTTGCTCTTTATTATGATTTTGAAGCCTGATTTAAAATTAATTTTCAAGACTGTTCTGGAATACCAAATGTCATATTCACTAGTACCTGCGTACTGCTTCCCAATCCCAATGTGCTGTTTGCCACAGCCATCTGCTCTCACACTCTCTTCCAAACTGAAGGAATATTGACAGAACCTCTTTCAAACGGAAAAGAATTAGGGATTTGAATCTCTCTGTTTTTGCAGA
Organism: Cricetulus griseus; assembly: GCF_003668045.3. Taxonomy (NCBI): domain Eukaryota; kingdom Metazoa; phylum Chordata; class Mammalia; order Rodentia; family Cricetidae; genus Cricetulus; species Cricetulus griseus. Next base: position 9,455,755 of record NW_023276806.1, read on the forward strand.
AAGTTCACGAAAATTTGCACTCTGTAGGCAGAAATTATACAAAAATATACAATTATAGGAACTAACATAGAATGATTGGTGATATGCTTACATGTGCCAGAAATGTCTGCCATTATAGTTATTTTGCACACATGCTCATGAAAGATGTAAAATGAAGTCTATAGGGACAGTAGACAATAAATTAAAAAGAGTGTTTTAAGACCTCTTCACTTCACCATAATTTTATGCTTCCAGCTAGAATCACCCCTCCATATTTAAATAAGGACTTCTTGGCTGTTGGATGCATCAGTAACTGAAGAAGTAATGGCCTTTATAAGAATTTGACAATTTCCATGTGTGAAGTTATGTCTATCTGGACAGAACAGGTTTTCTACAGTAAAAACTTTTGTAATCAGCTTTGCATGGAATATTATAATAATTTAAGAGAATGGAAAAGGAAGGAAAGAGACAAGAGGAAAATAATTGATAAAATGCTTATCTTCAAATTTCCTTTATATCCAGTAGGGAGAATATAGGCTAATGTACAGTTAGGAGAAAGAGAACAGAATCATAAAGTCTAGTAACAAAATAAGAGAAGCATCCCTCATCTCTACCAATTTGAAAAGCAATATATTTTATGCAGAAACCGTCCTTCCATAAAGAAATTAATCTAAAAATAATAACCCAAGAAGATGTTATCAAGGAGTTTCCATATTCCCAAAGCAGATTAAGAAGATGGCTTTGGCAAAGTTAACTATATGACAATGGCAGGCACAGGGGGATTCTCCTTCCCTTGCTAATAAGTGTAACAGGGCCAAGTTCTTTTCACAAGTCAATGGTTGCCTGCTAGGAGAAAGAAGATTCCAGAAGTAAATGGAATCTCTGTGTGTCTTCTCAGGCCAGTAATTCACAGGATCTTGGAGAGCTCTCTAGACATCACCTACTTACTTCGTTTGAAGCATCTTCAATCTGCACCTCTGTTACTCCTCAAATGAAAGCAAATCCTTGTTAATACAAAGCCCTGTGTACTGAGGAAGCATCATGTTGCTGTGGCTTTGAGGTCCACAGAAAATCTATTATTTCAAGATCCATGGCCTGATTCACATTTTTTAAAATTTAAACAGATCTTTTTTATTTTACATGCCAATCACAGTCCCCCAACCCTCTTTCTGATTCCCCCACCTTCTCTCCATCCCACATGTCATCAACTCCTGAGAGAGGGTGAGGTCACATCCCTGTATCTAAGTTGAACAAGGTATCCCTCCAAGGGAATGTGCTCCAAAGAACCAGCTAAGAACTAGGGATAAATTCTGGTCCCATTGCTAATGGCACCATGAATATTAACCAACATTCAGAGGATTTAGCTCAGTCCTATGCAGGTTCTTTAGCTGTCAGTCCATAGTCAGTGACCTCCCACTAGCTCAGGTCAGCTGTTTCTGTGGGTTTCCCCATCATGCATGGTCCTGATTCAAATTTTTTAAGGTTTTATCCTGTATTAGCTTTGTAGCTTACTAATGTTTTAGAACTGGTTAAAAGGTTCATCTCTTTGATGGCACAATCCCTATGTCAATGCAACTGTGATCATGAGTTTTCCATGGTATACTCAGAAAAAGTGAGTGGCTAAGTAGCAATTCAATTTGTTTTGCTTTTAATACCTCATGATGTAAAAACTGTACATCAATGCAAATATCACATTGACTTGAGTGGCAACTCATGGTAGGGCATTTCATGTCGAGGCATGAAAACTTGGGGACAAGCTTTTCCATGTGGGCATGGAGAGTGGACAAAATGAGAAAGATTTGTGAATACCAGCAAGCCGATATGGTTGTCAAGAACAACAATATCTCGTTCCTCCTGAGAGTGACCAGCATGCTATTTCAATAATTTGCTATCAAAGATGAAAATGATGTGCCATGCACATACACATATTTGTCTGTTGCTGAAAAGAAACTACTCTAAAAGGGACGCAAGAGAGCTGAAAAGGAGATACTAATGCCCACTTTTTCCCTTCACAGACCATCAAGTAGGGCCAAAATAAAGAGCTTGATATATCAGACAGGATTTTAACTGAATGTGTCAGCATGAAACATAGGCACTGAGGCAAGGGAGAATGGATTATATGTTTTCAAAACCTGTGTGCATTATGTAATCTACCCTGTGGTGACCACAGGGTGAGACACATCAGGTGGGGATAATCAAACCAGCTTTACCAGTAAACACTTCCATGTAGATTTTTTTTTTCAGTTGAAACCACATTTCTAAGGGTAGCTTTTATTCAGCTCAGCAAACTCCTGTTTCTAAAAAGCTTACGTAAACCTTCTTTTAAAACAAATTCATTACAGCCTGCAAAAGACTCGGTGAAGCATTTTGAAGTGGCCTTTGCACTAATGTGATAAGAGATACCATCTGAAAAATAAAATAAAAGCCATCAGAGTATACGGTGATCACCAGCCAGGCAGAGAACGTGGGGTCTTCAAAGAAACAAACAGAAGCTCTTAGAAGCTGCAATTATTCCATCTTCTGGGTGCAGCCTTAAAAGTTGAGTAGGGAGAAAGCTAATGTTAATGTCTGACCATACTACTGTGCTATGTAGCACAAACTGACCTTGAACTCCTTATGTTGCCAAAGATGACCTTGAACTCCTTATCCTCCTGCCTCCACCTCTCATGTTGGGGGCTCACCACCCCCAGCTTCTATTATTTATTATGATGAAGATTTTACATGTAATTTCCCACTGAATGTTTGCCATAACCTTTCAAAATGGGTACCATTATGGTCTCTTCTGATACTGGGCACTTTCTGAGCTTCTTACAGATTTGAAAAAGATACAGGATCTCTATTATTGGAACCCTTGTTTATGACCTCAAAATAAAAATACTAAGCAAAACGTGTGAGAAAAAGCATGGCCAGTGAACGCAACAAACTTGTGTTCAAAGTATTGACAGACTGATCAATATGTTGACACCTATATCTTTGAATTTGCTTTGCTAAGCATATTACATTAGCCACTAAATCCCCCAAGCCATCCTACCACCTGAATACTAAAGTGTTGAAAAATCTAGAAGAATTCCACAACACAAGGCATAAGGAAGATTCCTTTGCAACCTGTTTCTTGAAGCGACAGTCTACTTGAATAACAGAGGAACTAAAAAAAGTAAGATTAGATCAGAAAGAAATGCCTTAATGGATTACATCTTTAGGCTGGTATTTTTGTAAGTTTTTCCATTTCTGCAAAATACATACATGGAAACAGTATGTATTTGGATATGTTGGGATATGTCACATGTCCAAAATGTTCTGCCCAGCTTTCCTTGGGAGTGTGTCTACCTATCCTCTGTCATGGCCTCTGACTGTCAACAACATTGACATCATGGACACAGGAGCATCTCCCATGGTGTTAGTGAGACCAATTATATTTTGGAATTAAAACACACTTATATCTCAAGGCAGGGATGATTCATGGCATATCTAACATTTTCCTTATATCCAGGTGGAAAAACTCTAAGTCTCTCTTAAGACTAACCTTAGTTTCCTAAAGAGATGCTTTGCTCATTCATCATCATGGCTTAATTTCATTCCCTATCCTTTTTCACTTTCCCATTTTCTGACTGTTTTCCTGGGACCATGTCTCACATACACCACTTTGTCTGGAGCTTACCTCTGGTTTGGCCATACAGAAAGCCTGATCTAGCAGCCGTCAGAAGGAGGCAGAATCTATCCTGAAGTTTGAAATGCATAAGCAGAATTACAACTGGGAGATATCTTCAATGGATGGGAACAGGGTATGAAACAGATCAAGAGGACATGGGCAGGAAACCATCCAGGAGCCAGAGCAAGCTGTCAAGTGTAATAGATATTATCACTTATTTTTCTTTTCCTGGACAAGAGTCTAAAACAAGCCATGTATTGTCTCTGCCTTCACCAGTTGCACAGGGAAATTCAAGTGTTCTACTGTTAATCCCTTATTTCTGCCTCATCTTATTCACGAGTGAATATGAGAAGCTCAAAAAACTGAAGCCAGACAACAACCTACAAAACTGAAGTTCTTATAACAACTTTATGTATAGAATTCTGTAAAATTAAAGCTTGAACAAGAAGAAAGAGGGCTGAGAGGGAAGGCAGTGTTGAAGCGCTGATCAACACAATGGCAATACAAGCCTCTGACCACAGTGGATTTCAAGGCAATCTTGATAAGCTGAGCATCTACAGCACTGCCTTATGCATGTATCTATGGCATATGCTAGGGGAAACCACTCTTTTCGCACTAAATATTCTCAAATTGGCATCATAAGAGTTTTCCAAGTGTGTATTTTTGGTGTCATGAAGACTTGAGGCTGAAATATTAAAAATTTAGTAGAAGACAAAAAATCATATCTTCTTTTTAACAGATAGTTTTTTGTTTATTTCTTTCTCTATGTTTTTTATTTAAATTAGAAATAAGATTATTTTACATGTCAATCCCAGTTCCCTCTGCTTCCTCTCCTCCCCTTAACTGGTAAAGAGATTATTTTATAGTTTGAGACAGAGATATTAAAACTACATTTTTAAATGAATATCCGACAAAGGATTTTTGGGGGCTACTTTTATGGTTTTCTTTTGCCCTCTTGTTATCAATTCCTTTGGAGTCATGAACCTTTACCCTGATTTGAAAATCTTAGAAGAATTTTCAGCTGCAAATTTTAAGCATGTTGAACAGGAGGAGAGATTCCACAAAGTGTGGGTTTCCTTGGCACTAGCAATTAGGGCACCACACACTCCACATTAGGTACCCTCAGCAGTTACCACTCTCATTGTTATGAAAACCTACCTGACAAGAAGTAACTTAAGGGACAGAAGACTAGTTCTGGTTGAGAGTTTGACAGATGGGGCCCTTCTTGCAAGGGGGAGAATGGAGGCAGGAAAAACAGATTTCTAGTTATTCTGTACCTATAATCAGAGAAAAACAGGAAGTGAGGGGGCTATTGCACCCCAAGGCCTTCCCTGGTACCTTAAGCAAGATTTTACCTCTTAAAGGTTCCACAGCATCCCACACAGTGCCAGTAATGTGGGACCAAGTGTCAAATACAGGAGCCTATGGGGAATGCTGCAGACTCAAACCACAACAGAGAAATTTCATGTTCAGAAAACAATGTTTTCTTTTTGATTGGTTCATGATATAATTGGATATAAACATAAAAATTTCATCCAGCAAACACCATCCTTATTCTGAATATGTCCACTGACTGTATGCTGTTTAGGAGTCCTTGGAATTTGGAGTTTATTAAATAAAAAACACAGCATTCAGTTCATGGTGTTTGCATTGCCACCTTGAGGGAATTACCCAAACTTCCAAACAGTGTTTATGTGGATAACTCACTGCACTACCATACAAAATCAGTGGAGGAAAACATGAGCTGAAAAACGTTTCCTTTCTACTTCAATCCAAATGAATTTAAAGAAATGAGAGAATACTTATTTGTCGACAGCGCTATCTGAGTTAATCTGTATACTCAATGGGGGTTGGAGTACCATCTCTCAAGGGTACAATGGAGTGAGCTTTGTTCCTAAATTAGAAGAAGCAAAAGTTGGCACTTGTCTCTTTATGAAAGTGAACCTAGTCACTGTGATATTTCATGTTAAATAAATAGAACATAATCTACATTCCCTCTTCTCATTGTGAAGAACTGTTACTCTACTCTCATAATTAGCTATAATATTTCTTATCTTGACTAAGTGTCTCAAAACCATAGCTATTTCTTTTTTAACAGCAATAGTTATTTTATTAACTATCAATACAAACATGAATTTCACAGCCACATTAGGGGAAGACCATGGAAAATAAAATCGGCTCCTTTAAAAATATCATTGTCCTCCAACAATAACCCAAACAAAATCTTGAGTCAAAATGACTTTTACCATTTTTTCTTAGGGTATTCTAATAACTATCTTTCAGCTGCCTTTTTCAAGTAACTAGTGTGTTAACCTGTTTATTGATTTTCATTTTTATGGGTATTTTGTCAGCTATATGTCTGGGCATGTAGGAAGTAGAAGACGGGGTCAGATTCCCCAGGACAGAAAATTCAGATGGTTGTGAGCATAGAGATAAAAACTGGGAACTGAACTCTAGAAAAGCAGCTTGTGCTCTTAACCATTGAGCAACCCCTTCTGGTCCTCAAGGGATTGTTTTACAATATCTTAGATACAAATGCCTCATCCAATTATAGAATAAATGTTTAAAAATAGAAACAAGGGACATATAGGCTTATTCTAAATGACTTAACCAAACTTGCAAAGGAGATTTAAGTGAGATTATTGTGAAATTTGTGTTGCATGTTATTAAAAAAAATCTAACAAAATTTGTGTTTTTTGGGGAAAGGTAGTGACATTTCATAAAAGTTATTTATTTTAAGGAAAATGATTTCCATAGGTAGTATAAGAGAAATGGAGACCAATCTATAGAATTCAGGAATTAAGTTTAAAATAAGAAAACAGGAGTGAGGATATACCTCATTTGTAAAATGTTTACATCTCAGGCATGTACTCAGACACCAGAAGGGATGTAAAATGCAGCATGTGTAGTTCTTGCTTGCAATCCCAGTGCTAGAAAAGCAGAAACAGAAAGATCCCTAGGGCTTCCTGAAACTTCAGATACTCCTCATTTTTTTCTCTTTTTAGTGATTAAATTTGTTCATTTATTTTCCATCCCGACCACAGTTTCTCCTCCCCTCTTTCTCCCATCCCCTCCCCCACAAGCACTCCCCGATCCATCTACTCCTCTGTTTCCGTTCAGAAAGGCGCAGGCCTCCCATGAGTATCAACAAAACACAGCATATCAAGTTCAGGTGGGACTAAGCTCCTTCCCTTGTATTAAGGCTGGACAAGGCAACCCAGTATGAACAGATTCCCAAAAGCCAATCAAGGCATTGGAGACAGTTCCTACTCCCACTGCTATGAGTCCCACAGTTAGACCAAGATCAACAACTGCCACGTATGTGCAGAGAGCATAGGTTGTTCCCATGAAGACTCCCTGGCAGTGGGTCCAGACTCTCAACTCCTCTTAGCCCAGATTTCTTGTTTCTGTAGGTTCCCTTGTGATGTCCATGACGGCCCCCTAGTGGACAACCAATTACTGGCCCAGCCTCAGACCCATGTCACAGAAGGAACATTGAATGCACCTTTGATGCGGCCTGGAGTGCCAGGACCCAGAGGCTGGATGGACCAGAGACCTAGGATAGAACTAAACTGATAGGGGAAAAGCAAGTCGACATAATGATGCCTAACTATATTCTGTTATGCTTATGCATTGGTGACTATCCCAATTGTCATCAGAAAGCCTCATCCAGTAACAGATGGAAGCAGATGCAGACCCACAGCCAAGCATTGGACCAAGCTCTAGAAATCCTGCCGAAGAGAGTGATGAAGGGTAGATATTTCTAATTTAATATGATAGAATAATGTGTGCTAAAGACGGTTTTATTCTAATCCTCATAATCTGTGGTGTATTCTGTTACATGGAAGGAGAAATAAGGGCTATGCATGGATTGAAGGTGGTTCTTTGACAGACTTTTACATAAGGAAGGAAAGGACACTATATATATTCACCAAGGAAGTCCTGGGTAACCACAAATCCTTTAAACTGCAACAAAAGAGGGCAGACTAGACATCAGAATCAGAAATATAAAGATGTTATGCTGTTGGGTTTGAAGGTTGAGGAGGAAGCTGAAGAGTGAAGGTTGAATAATCTGTAAAAGTCAAGAAAATCAATCTCCTCACAGAGAAAGAATCCTTTTTTATTAAGTTGGAGATACATATTTTTACATTTATTCTGTAGAAAGCTGTTGAAGTTCTGAGTAAATGTATACTGTTGACATGAGCATAGCCTTAGACAATGGCAAGGCATCTCCTAGGAAGGATATTAAGAGATCATTGACCTTTTGCTAAAAACAGTAAAGGCAAAGAGTACTAACTGCAATTCCTTCATCCTTGATGACTGTGAGATCATGCCATCTCTTGATGACTATGAGACCACATTCCTACAGCAACTTCCTACTGAGATTGGCTAATCCAATTATATCATATATATCATATATATATCATAATCTCCACCCAAATATATTACCCACCCAAACCCAGATTTGCATTACTTGTGTCTGTCTTTCTTAGTCTCCCATTATTCACACACTCCAGCATCCTACCTTTACAATTCTTCAATAACAAATCTATGTTTTTTAGGGCCAGGTAAATTATACAAATGCATTACAGCAGCAATAAGAAGTGAACACAAGAACTCAACCACAACGAATCTATTTTATGAGTGTGGTAGATGGTATAAAACACCTTGGAAGCATAGAGAAGTGTGTGCTTCAATGGAAAAAAATGTAATAGTACAGGTCCACAGGGTTCCTTGCTGCTCATTCTGTGAGAGCAACCTTTCAACTCCAAGGTCTAGATAACCAAATTCAAAGTAGTTTATTGTCTCTGCTTTGTCCAGTAAGGTTTGATTAATTTTCCTTTGCTTCAATTTATATATGCAGTTCAATATTCCTAGCCTAGAAATTTATTTGTTCTTTGGTTTCTGCTTTGAATTGCCTGTAACGCCTCAGCAGTTTTCTCATTAATGAGTTAAATAAAATCTTTCATCCATGTTCACTTTTATGTCTCCTAGCTAGTTGTGATGTTTTTTACATTTTTTAAAAAATGCTTTTTTTTTTCCTTTCAATATGAGGGATGGAAGTCTCCACTTAAAAGAAGTGTAAAGGAGGAAAGTAAAGGAGGAAGGAAAAGAAGTAGGAGAAGTTACTGAGTGTCGTCTCTTGTCTCAATGCTCTGCAGATTCTTGTCTTTGGGTAAAGATGAATGGCTGTGCTTAGAAAATCCCTATTGGGAAGGGCTTCTGTTTCTATTTTATCCCATGGTGGCTATCTCTCAGGAAGATTATACACAAGGAGAAAGATGCTTGTTGCATGACTAAACCACTGGGTCTCTACATATGTGCCTCAAGGCAGACACTCTGCCCCATTGCATTAGTCAAGTCCAGCACTCATTCAAACAAACATGTATTCAATATCAATAATATATTGTAATGCCTTATTGAGAAACTTGGTAAATATCAGCAAATCAAGGCACCTTCAGTGTATGAACTATAAGTTTTAACAGACTCCCAATTAATTAATTAATTAATTAATTAAGGAATCATATAGCTTGCTAGACAATGACAAGTCTCCTATTAAAAGGAAATATGAGTTAGAGGAATTAAGATAACCAGAAGTGATAGCATTGTGTAGCCTTTATGAAGAGTTAAATGCCCCACTCAGGAAAATGGGATTTGAACAAAGTTGAGAGGAGATTGGCAGGTGTGTATATGAAGCATCTTTGGAAGAAAAATCCAAAGTAATATCCAATATGAAGGCTCTGTTATGGGTAAAAATTCCTTAACTCTGTTATGGGTAAATTAAGGAATTTTTCCAGGAGTGGCTGGAAAAGAGTGAGAAAGCAATGAGAGCTGTTTAGTGTAGAAAGACTAAGGAGATCTTATTCCACACAAGTGCTCTGATGTCTTGTGCATAGTATGAAGGAAACAAAGGGTTCTATTATGATTCCACAATATTGTCTGAAAGAAAAAAGATCCACTTCAGAATTGTAAGCATGGGAACAAATCTTGGAATTTTTATCTCATGTGGGTGAATTTGTGTTGCCCTGAGACAAGTAGACAATGAAATCAACTAGACAGTCTGTTAAATGAGTCTGTAGTTTAGGATGGCATCCTGAAATGTAGGTGTAAATGCAGACATCATCAACTCGTGCTTTATTTGAAGACTAGATAATATTAGCAAAGGAGTGAGGATTCATACAGAAGATACTTGATACCATTCACTCCAACACCCCAGAAACTAAAAGAGACAAGGATTAGATTGCAGGAAGTTCAGTGTGATTTAATAACCCCAATGACAACTGTGCCACAGAGAAAATGATCAGCTGGGTCAAAGAGCACCAAGAGTCAGAATTTGTGTTTAGACTAGAAAGTAGCTATTGAGCTAATTGCAATGAGGAGAGAAGTTTGTTGGAGTAGTAGAATGTATGTTATATAATTAGATTAATAAAGCTGAGGAAAGAAGAAATGGGTTGTCATGACTTAATAAAATGTTTCCTGTTGTTGCAAAAGAACCCTGGGCCGTTATGGTACCAAAGAAAAGTTGTAGGCATTTTATGGATTAAATAAAAATAAATATGAATATATGTCTCGACTTGGTCAGATATACAGGTAAAATTATGGGTACCTGGACCAGATTACCTTGGACTGGATAACATATAATGGATAGATTCTTTTTCTTCCCTACAGTTCAAGTATTTAGAGATCTACATCTGCTGAAGACTTTGTCATCCTCTTGTGGAAGACTGAAGGCAGGAAAGTATGAGAGACGACAAGAGGACGTACTGTGGCCAAAAACCTGCTTGTAATTAGCTTTAACCATTTCAGGTGTAGAGCCCTCTAATCTCAGGAAATCCCATTTGGGCCACCTGCCAATATTATTATGCTGGATGTTAATTTCTGTTACCTGCTTTCAGGAGACATTCAGACTGTAGCAACACCATAAGTACTGCTTCCGGTCCTGCTATAAGAGCGCTGATATAGAAACTGGAAGGAGGGAATGTGAAACTGTTTCTTTGAGTAGATTTGAAGAGATGTAATCTACTACAGGTGTCTTCAGTATCCATGGGTTCTATATTATGAGTTCAACCAGCCACAGAAAGAAAAGATGTGAACCAAAAATGCACAGATTGAACATATACCAACCTTTTCTTAATATTATTACCTAAGCAATACAGTATAATAATTTCAGACATAGCATTTATATTAAATTAAGAATTACAAATAGCCTAGAAATGGTTTAAAGGCAAGAGGATATGTGAAGGCCACATGCAACCTCAATACCATCTTATATGAAAACCTCTGGCATCCACAAATTTTGGCATCCACAAATTTTGGTATTCATGATGTTTTAATTGTCAACTTGACAAAAGCTGGAATCACCTGGGAAGAACCCTGCAAGCACAGGGTGTTTCCACTGGGTTGGCTTTGTATATATTCAGGGAATCATTTTAATTAAGTTAATTGGTGTGAGAAGATCCAGTCCATTGCAGATAGCACTATTACGTAGGCATGGAGTCCTAAACTCCATAAGAATGGAGCTATGTAAGAGCCGAGCGAGCGCACACTTCTTTGTGCTCATAACTGTAGATGTGGCAGTATGAGCTGTCTCAAGTCTATGATACTATGAACTCCCTGAAGTAATAAACCAAAACCTGGAATTCTCCACCAAAATAAATTCATTCTCTCCTGCACTGGTTGATTTTTTGTAGGTGTTTAATCACACAGCAATAAGAAGGAAACTGGTCGGCCATCTAAGAGAAGTTATAAAAACCGGTGCTCAGTGAACACTGAGGGGCTTCCTGGTATTAGAACCCAAAGGAACCCTGTCCATGTGAATTTATCATGTTCAAGTATGGATGACCTTATGATGTCACAAGGTTTACACTTCCATACTGTGCTGAAAACAGTGGGAGTGCAGAAATGGTGGAAGCAATTGGGAACAATGGATACTACTAATTTTCAATTGGGAACAATGGATACTACTAATTTTCAATTGGGAACAATGGATACTACTAATAATTTTCAATTGGATATGATGGATAATACTAATTTTCTGAATGCTTTTTATGCTTTTTTCTTTCCTTTCTTCAGTGAAACAAGAAACTTAGTTAAATTGGAAGGAAGAAAGGAGGTATCAAGTCTTGGAAAATGAAAGGCTTTGAGAAGTGTGTGGCAATGCCTAACTATATTAACCTTTGTGTAAGGTGACTTGCATACATCTAGGATTTTAGTTTGGCAAAATGAGTTTAAATTTTCAGGCCATAGGACACATGTTTAACTTGTTTGTCCCAAGCATATAATGCTAAGGGAATTGCAATCAAAATGCCTTATTCGTAAGAGCTTAAGTACAGAGAGGATTTATAAGGTTCCCACATATCTGGCAAGATTCAGTAGCATGTATTAACTGTGATGCTACATTTTAACAGTTCATATATTAGTTAATTACTTGGAAAACATTCTTTTTTAGCACAATGGGGGGAAGCTGTGTTAACATGACAGATAATTCAGAATTCTATTGCCACACCAACACAAGATGTAAACACGCATAGCTGTCATTTTTATTTATTGTTACAAGTGCCCATGTTTTATTTTCCAGCTAGAATGGCTGCTTATTTTAGTCAGACACTCAGTTTTAGTCTTTTTACTCCCTGGTGAACTTAGCATATGACAATGCACATACAAAAATCTCCAGATATAGGAAGAAATGCTTCTTGATTATAAATCATGAACTTTTTATTCTTCCGGATACTGTATCTGTGTCTTCAGATGAAATCTTCATGCAGTTCACATAATATTGTAAAAAGATTCCAATTTATCTTGCAGATTTTTGAATGATTTTTAAAGGACATTTTTTGGATTGGAGGTGTTTCTAAGTATTGGCTACACAAATAAAAAATTATTCCATTATAACCTTGTTTCAATACATTAAACATAATTCAAATTATGCTTTTATGCACCCCAAATACTTAATCTAGAAATAAGATACTTTATTAGGCAATTGCCGTGTCTACTATGAGCCTTGGAAACCATCTGAGGGAGAGCTTCGGCTTGAAAGGTGAGTATGAAAAGTAGTGTTAATAATGAAAATGCTGACAGATTCAGAGCCATTGCAATTTGAGCGGGCACGGCTGTAGTAAGGGACACCATCAGCCAATTTCCTTCCTCATTCATGTCTGTTGCTAAGTGTCTAGTTACTGTAAATGCTTTAGATTTTGCATAATTTATGTAAATTATTAAACACCTGTTCTCTTCCCAGAAAACAAAGATATGCAACAGTCTCCTTAGTATAATTGATTCCTGGCTTGAGTCCGTCATTGTTTCCCTGGCAACTACAAGGGTGTTGATGTTCCCTAATGGTCAGATACCGTTGGAAAAATCACAGATTTTAAGAATTGATCTTGCAGGCACACATATGGCTTGGCTTTACGTGTGTTTGTGTGGGCATAGAAAGGAATGAGGCAAAATAGCATAGTCTCCTGATGCATTTAGAATACATGTGTACTGTCAATAATACTCCTTCTAAAGTACTTCTTCTGTTTTGGGTAGATTTTTGCATTGACTTTCTGTACTTTCTGCATCAGGCTTAAATACTAGAAGAAGAAAAAACTAACCCTTTTCCTTAATAAAGCAATTTGTATTCTTTTCTAAGCATCCAATTCAAATTATTTTGAATAAAGATTTCCTAGCTTCCAATTTGAGAAAACTGAGTTTAAAGTCTAGAGTCAACTCAACATGATCAGGTTGAGAACCAGACATTTTCTTAAGGATGGGTAGCTCTTGTTATCATTAGTTTCTTTACTCCAATGCCAAAATAATCTTGGAGCAAAATAGCATTACAGTTACTTATGTACAATTCACAGCACCCTAAGATATCTCTTCTTTTTGTGACATAAATATTCAGAGCACTACAGACCATAAATAATTAGTTATGTAATCTGTGAGGATAATATCACTATATGTAAAATTTTTCCATAATATTATTTCATTAACAGTTGATTTTAGAAGTTTTCTTTTCATTAACAAGTTGTGTTTCCAATTATTTGCAAGTGAGGGGCTGGAGACATGGATCAGTAGCTATGAGTATGTATTGCTCTTGAAAGGGCCCAGGTCCAGCTCCTAGCACTAACAAGGCAGCTCACAGATATCCGAGGTCCTCCACAGGCACTACACTCAGACTGTGCACAAACAGACATGCTCACAAACACTCATACACAGAAACTGAAATAAACCCTGATTTAAAAGTGTCCTGGGTCAGTCATTCTACCACTGGCAACTAGGATCAGTAGATCAGGGTGTTTGCTATTAAGCCTGACTAGCTGAGATCAATGCACATGAACTCTAAGGTGGATGGAAAGAATCAAATCCTATGAGTTATCCTCTAATTTCTACATGTACATATGACCAACACACACACACACACACACACACACACACACACACACACACACACACACACACGATTAATTTAGAAAGTGTTTATATTTTCTCATCCTGCCATATGTGTGCAATCTTACAGCCTTTAGAACTACTTTCAAACTTAATTATTAACTGTTATAAGCATGAGTGCTTAAAATGCAGTTGGGAAACATACATTGTTATAATTCTGAAGCAGCCTTGAATTCACATTCAGACGTCAACTCAACAAAACTCCATCACTGCCATTCATGGGAATTTGAGTTTATCATGGTTTTTAGGCAATTGGAAAGAAAAAGAGATGTCTGTCGAAATAATGCTGTATGGAATTAAGAGTTGCATGCATTCATTTCTTAAGAAATGTAATGTAGGAAATCTACACCACAAAAAAATGTGGGCACTGAACTTTTTATAGTGCATAGTATGTAATAAATGAAATAAATAGTACCTTCCAAAGGGTATGACAAGCAGATAGCATGTTGGCCATTTTATGGTGAATACACACATGAGTATTCAGGACATCTCTGTTGGTAAATACACATCACATACATGTATAAAGACTTGCATTTAGTCTTGAGATTCCATAGCAGAAGGAGGGAAGTGACTCCTGAAAGATGTCCTCTGATCTACACTAACACACACTAATAATAATAATTAAAATTTTAAAAAATAAAAAGAATATTCATTCGTAAACACATTATTTGCTCACATGTCTTTCATAACTTTAAAACCGGACACAAATTCATAATCTTATTACAGGGAGAGAAAGAAGCACAAGTGATTGTGATCCTATATACAAGCACATTTCAGGCCCCGATTCAAATATCCCTCATTAAAAACTTATTTCAAAAGAGGCCACAAGTAAAAGGCCAAGATCGATATGATAGGATACTATTTGCCTCCAATGGATAAAGAGTGAATACTTTCTGATCAAAATTTTAATCAATGCCATTTAGCTATGATTATCATTTTTACTAAAATTATAAAGCCCTTTAGCATCAACACAAACAGTTCTAGTTAGGCAGTAAAAGCATCTAAAAGCCTATACACTTTGATGGGTGAGTCCCCTCTGTATTCACTGGGAGTGTATATGATATGAGTATATATGTGTATCTTTGTGAGGAAAAAGTGCATGTAAAAGTGATGATACTTCTTAAAAACATGCCTCTGACCATGCTGATAAACAGTTGTTTTCCCTATGATTCAACCCATGTTTTTCTGAGTGTCTCTTCTCTTCTGTACCAAGTTACTATACTATGACTCTAAAATGGCCCACCCCCACTTTCTTACCTATATTTGACTGGCCAAGTTAACTTTTCCTGGGAAGGAGTCAATATCTAAATAGATTCTGGGTAGGGCACTAACAATATACCAAAGAAAGAAATCCAACATGAGTTTAGCAGGGATACTTGCAAGAGTACTGGGGAGTATGGATGATTCAGACATGAATTTCTTTGTTATGTTTATATTAATTTAGAAGTGGTCTCAATATGTAGCTGCGGTGAATGTTGTAGTTTGAATGCAATGTCCCTCATAATCTCACAGGTGGTGGCACTATTAGGAGGTGTGGATTTCTTGGAGTGGGTATGGCCTTGTTGGAGGAAGTGTGTCACTGTTGGGGTGGGCTGTGAGATTCCTATGCTCAGGACACTGCCTGATATCTCAGTGGACTTTCTGTTGCCTGTAAGATATAGGACTCTCAGCTGTTACTCCAGCACCATGTCTGCCTGCCTGCCACCATGCTCCCCATCATGGTGATAAGGACTGAACCTCTGAAACTGTAAGGGAGCCACCCCAATTATATGTTTTATTTTGTAGAGTTACCATGGTCATGGTGTCTCTTCACAAAAATAGAAACTCTAAGTCAGTAGGCCTGGAGCTAACTATGTATACCAGGCCAATCTGGACATCATGGAGATCAACCTGTCTTTGCCTTGGAGTGCTGGGATGAAAGGTGAGCACTATCACACTCAGCTATCAAATCTTCTAAACCAATGTTTTAAGATACTTTCTCAAACAATGTTTATTTGTTCTTCCTAATGCTTATTTATTAATGTTATAATGCTGCTCTGTATATCCTAGCTACCACACAAAACCAGCAGAACCTCATACCAAGGCCAATATGATAGGTTGCCATCCCCCATGAATGACTTTAAGGCATGAGCTAGAATACAACTGTCCCTTTTGTTTTCCCAAGCACATATGATTTGATATCAATATATGTCTCCTTAATGAAGAATTTAAATAACTTCCGAAGATAGGTTTTATATGAGCAGACAAAAATCTCAATATCATTGCCAACTTTTCTTTTGAAAGTCTAAACAAGGAAGACCTCTACATTCCAGTCACTTAGTCAAAAAAGGAAGTCTTCTGTGTTTACCTACTCTCAGCCTCAGGCTTTTGTTTCCCTCACAGGTGCAAAATCTTTGTCAATAACTTCCTGATTCAGGCCACTCCCTCTACATTCCTTTTGAAACCCTTCAGATTCTCCACAGTATGAAACCTCATTCTAGAATTATTAATTCATATCAATTCATATCAATTTCCTTCAGCTTTTTGTAGGCCAGTAAAGATAAGGATAAAATAAATTAACATATCCAAATGGTTTAGTGTAATATCTGTACACAGTAAGTGCTCAACAGATAGTATCATCATCACTAGCCTCACTGCCATCATCACGATCATCACAACTCCTTCATAATTGCACACATTACATTAAAAACATAGATTCAGGATATGATCACTTCAGTAAATATCCTGGCTTTGCCATGAAGTAGCCATTTTATATCCATTTAAACTGCTATGCCAATTTTATTTCTTAAATGAATATAGTAGTGGCACCTATATAGGGAGATACTTATAAAGATTAAAGAGATTGTTCTTTAAAACTCTGGGAAACATTTTTGCAAGTAGTAGGAACTGATACTAATCCACAGACACCACTCCTCATGAAATCTTGTAAATTTAAGCATCTCCTCAGATTTGCCAAATCACAATGGAAATCTGTCACTACTCACTGTCAAAGACGACGAGCATGTGCCTAGCACACAAAGGAATGGAAGTATATAATTAGTATTTCCCGAGAAAGATTCTTACCAGAGTGACTCTGCTGTGTTCCATCCTTCAACAATGGAAATATTAAAGCAAGCCCGTCTATGAAGGGTAGATGCTACATTTTGCTCAACTGTGATCTAAATCCATACTGAAAAGTGGAAAACATTTTTTCCAATTAGCAAGGAGCCGGTCTGCTCTTTGAGACAATGGCCCCAAATTAGTGGGAGACTCTAATACCTGAGTCCTAAAAAAAGATGTATTAGCTTTCAGTATGTACTCCTCTGGTTAGTATGGAGAAGACCTCAATCTTTACTCCTAGTTGTAGAGATTAATGGAAAACAGAATGAGGACAAAGAGACTGCCATTTCTCTACCAGCATATCTAGAAAACACATAGACAATGAGGAATTCCCAGTATCTGAAATGTCCAAGAAGGGTTTTGTGCGTCTTCCTAGAAAATGTATTGTCCTTGAATGAACCTTCCCCTTATATCCTTGAAACTAGAATTTAAGTCTTCTAAATGTATTCTTTCATAATCACTGAATAGATCTTTATATACATAAAACTAGGTGCTTTAGTTCATTTTTAAGAACACACAGGAACACCATGCTGTGTTTGTCTATTTATCTGATGCCAATTTTCCTCTTCTACTCAGCATGTACTTATAAATTAAAACACAGGGAAATGTATGGAAACTAAAATATCATTCTGCCTTGCTGAAAACAGGCAATGTGAGGACCTTATTATTTAATTCAATGTAGCATCTTCCAATAGATTTTTTCTGTAAAAATGTAGAACTCTATACTAATTTGTGTTCCAAGAAATTAAGTAAAAATTTGCATTTGTAAATTTTAAGTATGAATTGTAATCTTCTCCTAAATTTCAATTCTCTACCTTTGCTGTCATTAACATTCTGAGGTTTAATTTAGTTCTCCTTAGGCAAATTGCAATAGAAATTATTCAGTCAACCTAAGAATGCATTTTGGGGAATGGAATCTCATAGTTAATTGTTTAAGTACTAAAAGTGTGTTGTATAGCAATAGTCATAATCTATTTGGGCTTGCCATGTGCCCTAACTCAGATTTACTCTTTACTAGCATGACATTTAAGCACACTGCCAAATGAAGACTCTTCAATTGCTGGCTCTCCATGGTGTACTGCAACACAATACAAGTGGTTGAATATTAAAAGAAAATGGAACATTTGCTATAATTTCAGTATGGTAGGTTATTTTGTAAAACCATATTTTCAGCAGATACCATGCAAAGGTTGGGGAAAACTTAGAGAATATTTCCCCCAATAGGTTTCTAGCTATAACAAATCTTTGGGGTATAATTCTGTTTTCCTGTTTTGTTTATAGTCCATTAATCTTTATAACCCTATGCTTGTAATGGATTTAAATATCAAAACTTTGACAGTCAAAAAGCTGCATGCATGAATTAAGAAAAAAAAGTAGTTCATTTGCTGTTAAAACCACATGGTTTCATGCTATATTTATTATCAGTGGGAGGGCGAATCTTTCATTAGTAGTGCCATTAGAAATTTTATTCTGCTAACAGCATTGATGCCTATGTAGCCTGTGGCCAACTTGAGAAAGCCTTTTTCTTAGAAGTGTTTCATTCTTCAAAGGAGAATAATATAATCAAAACACTCCATGCATATGAACTTTAAGTGTTAAAGTATGAAGAATGGGTTCATTATTTGTGTGTGATACACAGCATGTATTTGGTATTGGCCTTGTGCCTTGGCTTTTGATGTGTCCGCATGCATGAAAGAGGGAGAGAATTAGGAGAACCAGACTCAATCCTGACAGTAACCACAGAAGACTCTGTTATTCCCACATGGCCCCAAATCAAAGAGTTGAGTGATGGCTCATGGGCCAAGTAATTAGTCTGCTTTGGGCACAGAATATAGTCAGTGGAGATGTCATTTCCACCAAGTCTTCCTCTTAACCCTTTTCCACACTCCTCAAGTTCTACATTTTCCCACAAGTCTTTCATGGTTTATTCATGAAATGGGGCTTTGTTTCTTGAATTGTTTGTTTGTCTTGCTTGTAGCAGATTCCTCTGTGGAGTGTATGAGGGGTAGGATGGTTAAAGGTAGGGATGGGAGAAGGGGAGGGAGGAGTAACTGGAGTTGGTATGTGAAATGAGAAAACTTTAAATAAAAATAATAATAAAGAAGCTTAGATAACTCAGAGAAAAATGAGCATGAAAATTTTTCTTGTGTGTTTTCAATAATCCAACTCAGTTTTAAGGGAACAGTGTATTTGTGGTCTTGAGTTCTTGATAAAATAATTCATACCTAAGCAGCCTTAGTACACCAGTATGTAAATTCTCAGGATCTGTTTGGTAGTCTGCCAATCTAAATAAGTCTCAATTCAATGGTCAATGTCTATGGCTTCATAAGAACACAAAAATTTAAAGCTGCCTTACAAATCAGTAGTGTTTGCCATATATGACTGCAGGCCTCCAGCACTTACACGGAAAAACAGGATAACCCAACAACAGAAAAAAAAAATCATTAAAGTACCCCTGGTCTCCTCCTGGCCTGATAAGTTGATCTGTTCAGTGTATGTGCTTCAGAAGGAGATTTTAGGATTTATGCATCTACTCTGTATAAGACAATGCTTTAGCAACATAAGGTAATTCTCCAGTTGAAGCCAATGGAGCTTTATAATTTGAAGAGAACAGAGTGCTATCAACATTTGTGGTTTGGCATAGTTTTTATTTTTTCTGTCTCATCTCCAAAATTTGTGATTATGGCAGCCGGAAATTGTTCCAGTCTTTCTTGCCTCTTGCTCAACCCAACTGGTATAAACCCACTCAACTAATTGCTGGTGTACTTCATGTTAGAGCCTTATTTAAAGGACATACAGGTTGATGATTGCTCAAGGTTCATACCTGAAACAAGAAGTGACAACAGAAAGAAAAGGAGCCAACATACTTTCATATTTACCTTTATCATTTTTTCTATTTAAAAAATAAACTCTGATATTTTTACCAATGAATGATGTGTGTCTTTTAAAAAGTGTTAAGGCTCAATGAAGGGATGTGATTATTATAAACTCCACAAACCTTTCTGCAAAAGTGAATTTGACAGTCCCTTCCTATGATGCTTCATAATCCAGGTCCCAGTGAGGATGTCCCTTTGTACTGATTATGCCTTTCTGGGCTATTAATACTTCAGAACTTACACAGCATGGATGACTGGACTAGCTCTTCACTAGAACGATAGGAAGGATGATACTCCAAGCAGAGCAGTAATGCAATTCTGAAAACTATTTCTTCCAAACCATGAGAAGAATTGCTCTTCTCTCTCTGCTTCTGGTAAATTCCATTAGTTAAATAGATTTGAATTCTCATATGGTTTCAATAATCCAAATGAAACAGTCTCATTAGTGACTTGGGAATAAATCTCTTGTTATTTGAAAGGAAACACAGGTCTTGGTGATTCCCATTTTTGCTCTCTGGAGCTCAAAGGACAATTTTATTATCTGTGTGGCAACACATTGTTTTAATTTACAAACAACCTGCTCTTGTAGCCATCTATCTTGCTTTCCACCTCCTGTCTAACCAATCAAGTACCTTGGCTTCAAGCCTAATTTCTCTACTATATGACCAATAGATACTTGCATTGTTGCTTCCAGAACTAACTAACCCTCATCTGTTCACAAAATGTTGTCTTAGAACACAGAATTGTCTTTTCATTTTATCAAGACTGAAATATGGTTGAAACATTTGGAGATCATGTGATTATTTAACCAACTAACTATATCTTCTCTTGAATCTTCTCATATTTTCTCTGAATATGACATTATTTTGAAAAATGTTAGCTGGTTAACTTTACCAATGGTTTCAACTTGATTCTTGTTGAACTAACTAGAATTTGAACCAGAACCTCTCTGGGGCACTAGCTATTACTGAAAACGGATGAAAAAGATGGTAATTTAGCACTATGTGCCTTATAATTAACTTAATCGTTGTCAGCATGAAGCTATAAACCAAATACCAATTAGTCCTATTTGTATATCCATGGGCTTTTCTGCTTGTCTTTGAGTTAAAGTTTCTTATTTGTGCAAGTTAAAGCCCCCCGGTGTGCAAGGGAAAATGCTTTTTTATACATTTTAAATGTGCAAATTAACTGCATATTTAGTTTTCCTATGCAAATGAGCTAAGCTGATAAGTTCTTATTAGCAAAAGACAGGTTCTGCAATGCTTAAAATTCAACAAATGTAGGAAAGCAATCTGTGAAATGCTTCAATAGTTCAGGAATGTTGGTTAGGTATTATCAGAGATTTGGGGACTCAGCAACAATCATTTAATCCCTGTAGCTTCCTGTATTTAACAAAAGTCTATTTTCCAAATTGGAGCAAAAATGTATGTGTGTAATCAAAATGCTGCACTAATACATTAAAGCCGTACATATGCCCTGAGAGAAGTATATCAACCTGAGAAGAAATGAAATATATAGGGGATCCACGCTCAGGAAGCAAGCCGAGTCCATACATGAGATCCACAGGACTTAGAGCGACACCACCAGAAAAGAACAGCACAAATGAAAACTGGGGTCCAAAGCACACCAGAAGCACGGTGAATGTTGTCCTTAAGCTGCTTCATTATTTTCAAGGAAGACACACAGTATTTCCCAGGCTTCCCTGCAGCAGCAGCCACAGGAATGGTCTCTTCACGGAGGTGAAAAAAAAGTCCGTAATCACTTCCTGTGTACCTGGCTGAATGGAGACAGGTCAAACTCCACAGCCACCTTTGGAATCTCTGTTAAGATAAGAGACTGCTGTTGGCTCAAATCAAATCAAAGACTCTTTCCTTCCCTGCTGTTGCGCCACCCACATGAAACAGATACAAAGAAAAGCATGTCGCCTAAGCCATTTCACAAGTTCATTTATTACTTTGATCTAGAATGTTTGGTGTATCTTTCTAAATTTCTCAGGAAAGTTTCTATTTTTCTTTCAAGGATTGTTAGAACTTGCTGAGTGGAAGAAAATGTTTAAGTAGATATGTGCTCAATTTCCAGGAAAGCTTTGCATCCCAGGCCAAGTAATGGGAATTACTAATGAAGAGACAGAATAGTCTACTCTTGCCTAGGGCAAGAAATTAACAGCATTATTATGGCATGCAACTTCCTGACAAATTACCTAGGAACTCCTTCCTCTGCTTCCACCCCTGAACGGATAAGCACTTCAGACACATCTTAGGCAAGAAACCCAAAGCAGAGCCAGTCACAGAGACTCACAAGCCACCAAGAAACATCCAGATATTGAAAATAATCATTAAATCACTATAACACCATATCTACAATTCTGTAATTGCATATTCAAGGGAGTTCATAATATTAAAAAAAATCCTTCTCCATGCAACAGATGAAAAATTTAGAAGGACGAACATTATGCCCTGTGCTTTTGTTTTCTCCATTTTTTCCTGAGTGCCATGAAACTTAAGCTCTCATCCTGATATGTTCCAGACCAAGCTCTTATCAGTGACCCCATTTATTACAATTCTAAATGACAGTGTGAAATGGGAAAGTGCTAAAATTATTTCCAAACCCCATGCACAAGGTTACAAGGAAATAGCAAATGCTAAGGTGCCAGCAATCTCCTTTGGAAGTTCTGGTGGTGACACCCTACAGCATTCACTATAAACAACAGAAGACTTCAGAATATCATGTGAGTATTGAAAGAGGGTCTGATCAATAATGAAGAGGTTCCATAACCTTGCTAAAACTCATTTTCCCCACACTTGTCATCACTGTTTTCACAAGGATGAAATGCGACTGGAAAAGCGGGACTCTCTAGATTAGCCAAATCAAGAACCTGTCATCATGTGTTACAGCTTCTTCAACAGGTTTCTGCCGAGCACAGAAAGGAAAAGCTGCACAGCAGAACTGGCCCTGGCCAAATGCTTGGCCTTCGGATGTGTTTGGGACAGTTAACAGAAACTGACATAACAGCAAGAGTGCAAGTAGCAGCAGAAAGATGATCATTTTAAAAATCTTCGGTAATGATTGATGATACAGCCATAGAGTTAGATTATTTAAATGCATAGATGGAATTAAAATAATGCATTTAATTATTGCTTTGTTGCTGTTATTAAATATCAAGCAACACTTTATATAATAATGATAATTGACATTTCCTGATCACATTCTAAATGTGTGAGATATGACTTTTTCTTCTGTGTAGAATTTCATCTTCACAATTCAACTTTCAAAGTAGATGAATCTACCCTCCTACCCATATAGGAATTTAACAAAAAGAAAGAGAGAGAGAGAGAGAGAGAGAGAGAGAGAGAGAGAGAGACAGAGACAGAGACAGAGAGACAGAGGGAGGGAGAGAGGGAGGAGGGGAGAGGAGGAAGGAAGAAAGAAGGAAAGGAAGGAGGGAGGGAGGGAGGGAGGGAGGGAGGGAGGGAAGGAAGGAAGGAAGGAAGGAAGGGAGGGAGGAAGGAAGGAAGGAAGGAAGGGAAGTCGAAGAAAATATATTCTCTGCTCTTGACTTCATGTAACTTGGAAACCCACACAGAGTTAACTTCAAGTTGCCTGTCTCAGTAAGTTACTTTTTTTTTTTAATGATATAGCACATTGGCTTTGAACAATAAATTCAACAATCCCCTCAAATCACTGAGTTTTCACTCACCAAGCATTGTTCTCACCATTCCTAGGAAATGAGCTCATACACTAAAATTCACCAAAGTAAACCCCAGGGTGGGAGATGGGAGCTGCTTAGAACTTCTCCTCAGTAAAGCAGTCCTGTGCATTGTGAGGGGAACATACTCAAAAAATGTTTTAATTTATTTATGGGCAGGCAGAAAACGAGCAGGTCACAGGATCATTTTGCTGTGTGTTCAAGTCAAAGATAAGATGGTTAGCAGAGACAGACAACAAGAGAAACTGAATCGCGGCTCCTTTGTATGATGTCATTTGGTTTTTGTTCAGAAAAACCTACAAATGACATCTGTTTATCCATTTGTGAACAAGACAAAGCCAGCTTTTGCACCAGACCCCTCTCAGTCCCTGAAAGGAAGGCTTTCTAAGTGATGATGTGTCAAAAGTCACAAAAAACTGTTAAAATCCTACTTCTGCTGAGAAAATAGTGCACTTGACAAGATGTGTGTGAAATGTATTAAATCCAGATGAACGAGGTATTTCTGTCTCCAATGGCAACAAACGCCCAAGAGAATGAAATGTTTAACTTAAAGAAAAAAATTGTTTGTGATCAGAATGGCAATTTCCTCTAGAGAGACCGAGATGCAGACAACTTCACCAGCTGGGTATGTCTCCACATCTCGATTCCCACTGTACCTCAAAATACCACATGTGTACCAATGACACCCTGAGAGAAAAGTCTACTGTTTAGCGTGCAAAGAAACTCCTTCATTTTTAGCAAGGCTTTTTCAAGGATTGTTATTCATAAAACATTCAGGAATTACTTGCGATTGCTCTACAAATGAACTTTCCTATTACATGCATTTTCTGAAATGTTTATATCCCTAATTTGTCTCAGTAATTTGCTACCTATACACCATCTGTGGACCAGAGAACTGTTCTCTTGAATCAGGAAACAGCCCATGCAAACCACTGTGTTTCACAATCAGAAGACACAGTTTCATAATTGATAGTAATATTGGTGGTCACAGCTACACTGGCACCAAATCATGCCTATGTGTGTAGACAATGGAGATCAACATCGGACATCCTGCTCTGTAATTCTCCACCTTCATTTGCTTGAGACACAGTCTCTCCCTGAATCTAGAGTCCCCTGGGTAGGTTTGTTAGGCATCAAGAACCCTGGAATCTGCCTCCAAAGCTCCAGTGGTTAGAAAAAGTATATGCTTGGCCTTTACGTTGGGAGATGGGATTCCAACTTCAGGTTTGATGAGGTTTGTAGTTTATACCTTACTGAAATAAAGTTATGAAAAGAACAAGAGATGGTATCTAAGATAAATGAATGTTAGTGTTTATTTTATCACTCGCCATTAAAGAAAATCACAATGAACTCCATGGTGTAAAGCAGAAGTTGTCTAAGGTCATAGCTCCACACACAAGCAAGATAGACTATGTTTGTTTTACAGAGTTCTGTCCATCCCATCTGATGTATCCCCTATGGGTGGTGTCTTCTCTCAGTTCAGCTGTAATGAACTAGGGTCAGCCTTCTCTTCAGTCTAGGGTGCAGTACAGTTTATTGACCAGAATACATCTCATGTCTCAGTGTTGATTCTTCATGGAGAACTAGCAGGACAAGTTTGTAAAGCGATGAGCATGCATGTATACATTTTGCAGTCTAGCCGCACTATTTACTGTCCTCCTGCATGTGTAATCCTTGGGCCCATCACAGAGAAACATCAGGGCATTCTCTATTTTTGCAGCTATTCATTTCTACCATTTCTACTCTAATTCATTTCCTTTTGTCTTTTGAGTTTTCTCACTCACAATACTTGAGTTCTTAGATGAACACTTTTCCTCTCCTCTTTGTCACTGGGTCTCACGTTTTTGCTCTTCTCCGTGTTCTGTTGACTCAAGAGAATTAGAGCACCACCCATTTAGATGATGAATGTAACCTGATGTATTTGGGAGAGGCCAAACAGGACCTTTATTTTGTTTCTCAGCACTTTTTCTCCTGCATTTTCTCGCCCACTCACTGCTGACTCCTTGGGTTATCATCTCACAGTCAGGTGTTGAAAGAATATTCAGTACAGCTCTAAGTCCATTCAGGAGTGAGCCACATGTTCTTTTTTGCATCAGACTAAAGATTTTTTCTTTTCTTCACTGAGACCTGAAACCCAATTCTGCATCTGCACTGGTGTCCTGGTTGTCTTTTGTCAGCTTGACACGTCATAGATATATCAGGGAAGACTGAATCTTAATTTAAAAATACCTCTATAAGATAGGTTTGTAGACAAGACTCTGGGGGAATTTTCTTAATTAATGATGCTTGTGAGAGGAAGTAGCTCACTCTGAGCAGTGCTAACCTTTAAGCAGGTGGCCATGGAGTGCATAAAAAGGCAGGTTGAGTGGACCAGTGAGCAGTGTTTCTAATGCCCTCTCCATCAGTTACTGCACGAGGGATTCTGCTTTGACTTCCTGTCCTGACTTCCTTCAGTGAATAAAGTCTGACCTGAGAGCTATAAATGAAACAAACCCTTTTCTCCACAAGTTGCTTTTGATCTTGGTCTTTAACACAGTAGAAACCCTAAGACAACCAGACAAGAAAGAGTGGAAGGATCAAAACGGAAATAGAGATGGGGTGGGGATAATCTTGGGTGCGAGAGAAATGGCTTGTGGATAAAGTTCTTATCACTTAAGCATAAGGGCAAGAGTTCAGATCCCAACTTAAATGACCTATAGCTGCACACCAGTTACTTGTCTTGGTGCTGTGGCAAAATACCTAGCAAAAGCAACTTAAGAAAAGGTTTGTGTCTGCCTGCCCTATGCATGCAGTTTATCATGGGAGTGAAGGAATGGGAGTGGAAGCTTGAGTTGACTGGTTTACAGCATATCCTGTCTGAGAGTTCAAGACCCAGCCCAGGGAATGAATGGTGCAGCCATATTTAGGTGGTCATCCACTCTTCCTAATCAATTAACTCAATTAACCCTCTGCATACTCATTCAGATATTTGTCTCCTGGGTGACTGCAGACCCAGACAGTTGGCACTGTTATCCATCACCTTAGTGGAGATCTGTGTGCTGAGCTGAGTTTTTAAAGAATAAAACACACACTCATCTGCAATATGACAAACATCTGCCCCTTTAGGGAGAATTCTACTGCTGTCTTTTGGTTTCCCAGTGTCCTCGATAGTCAGATCTGTGAAGGAGCACCTCTCTCCTCTCCCCCAAAGGTGGGGAGAGGAGGGCCATCTGTACTCTGAATGGAAGAACCTATTGAACAACCCGTTGCCTCAATATTTGTTTAATGGTTTTCCCCTTGGAAAACTTAGATGTATAACTTATTTGCAACAATAGGTGGGAGAATTTATTAAAATGACTTTCTGGCCACAACTACTTTAGGTATACAGGCCCACATTTGCAAAATGTAATTCAGATGTCTTTGTGTAGGATCCAGCAAGGTGTACACATGGCTACACAGTTTCGTTTGTAAAAGTGTACTATTATCTTCTCTTGCTCAAACGCTTCTACTTGCTATTACCTTGACCCACTCATTTCCTGCTCCGCCACTATGATGTGCTGAAGGTGAAGCAAAGTTAATGGATAGGTCTGATCAGTTAGACTGCATTCCCTGGAACTCTAAGCCAAACCAACCCTCCTGTCTCTGAGTAACTTTTTTTTTCGGCAATGAGGTGATAAGTCATGCAGAGATGTACTTCAGGAACTAGTAAACCATTCAGAATGGTTTTATGATATTCTCAACACCAAGTTCACATCCACCAATAATGACTGACACTTCAAAGTGAGAGATCAGACATTATATGTGTGTACCATCATGAGTGCCTTCAGGCTAAAACCATCCTAAGAATAATTGGTGGCACACGCCTTTAATCCCAGCACTTGGGAAGCAGAGGCTAGGTCGATCTCTGTGAGTTCAAGACCAGCCTGGTCTACAAGAGCTAGTTCCAGGACAGCCTCCAAAGTCACAGAGAAACCCTGTCTCAAAAAACCAAATATATATATATATATATATATAATATATATATTATATATGTGTGTGTTGTGTGTGTGTGTGTGTGTGTGTGTGTGTGTGTGTAACAAAATATGTAACAAGAAATGTTTCAGACAACATTCAAATATTTCAGTGATATATTTGAAAATATTTTATTTATATTTTATGATATTGTGAGTGCTTCTTAAAAATGTGTAGTTTCCATTCTCAAATTTATTTCTCTAACTATATATGTTCTTGTAGTTATGCATTTGTTTTTAAGAGCACCTAGAAAATTACACACACTTCAGCTCCTTTCCTCATCTCTAGGATATACATACAGGTCAATATACATGAAGACGATGGAAAGATAAACAATTGGCACATGATATATAGTGAAGTTTCTTAGTTCACTTTCTAGAAAGAAAAATTAGTGAATGCAGACAATACCCAAACCATCAGGACTTTATGGACTTAAATCAATATTTAAGTGCAACCAGCTTGTACTTAGGAGCTAAGTAGGAGCCATTGCAAAACACAGAGATGACTCTCGTAAATAAAGCAAGCCTCTTAATGGAGAACATGTGAAAATTAAGACAACAATAACATCCCATTTAGGAAAATGATCTGAAGCAGCCAATCCCCTTTGCAGACATGGGATATTTTCAGCAAAACCCAGGGACACATTAGTGGAATGCTCTATCTTCTCATGTGCCTAATGGACTTGAATCTTAGTGAAAGTGAGATGAATTGAGGAGATGTTTGGATTTGGGAAATATTTATTCAAAGATATTTTATTTATGAGTTAGGTAGCACTTTTGAACCAAAAAATTGCTATTTGTCACTCAATAAAAAAAATATGGTATTTAGAAACAGGGATTTGAATTCACCTAAGAAAAAATGCTCAATGAGACACTTATGAGTTGTATATTACCAGTGGCTTGGTGTTGGAATGAGGTAACTCCATTGTCCACCAGCTTTCCACAAATTAACAGCCTTTCAGATGACATGCTTTAGGGAAATTCAAATTTTCAAAGCTGTACCTGAGGCGTATTCCTTGAGTATTCCTGAGGTGGAAGAACTCAGTTGTTAATAAACTTCTGGGCAATGTTCTTAATAAAAACATGAACTTTTTTTTTGTTGTTTTAATAAAGAAATCTGAGACTGACCTTTCTAAAACCACAACCACAAAGCAAGAGACGAAGCATGCTCTGGAAAGAGGCAAATGTGCATTCACAGAGAAATGTCCTGAGTGAAGACCTCAGCCATCTTAGAGTCATCACCCCATCCGCAGCTGAAGGAAAAGGTCATAGCAGGATCTCTGTCTTAGTCTTTGGTGAGGGGTAAACGTGACCTGAATGGGATGCTTTCACCTGCAGGCTTTATAAGGTAATTAAAGGAATTACAAACTTTCAAAGCTGTGTCTAACTTGCTGCTGAGTACTATCCAAAGGATTTTTCAAATGACGTAAGATGCATGAGTAACACAACTGGAAATCTGGCCAGTAGAAATGAAGTGACCGCTGGCTCTCTCAGAAAGGCACCCTGTACACACAAATTTTCACAAATCAGTGGAAGAGAAGGTGTCAAACATGAGTGGTTTTCTCCCAGAGAGTCTATCTTCTCCAGCCCAAGCTGGAGCTTAAAACTGTGTAGGAGATGCACAAGATGCACATAATAAATGACCAGTAATTTATTCTGTTTGTTTTAAAGAATGCTAGTAATTACATATGTTTTCTATTAAAGGAAGTGACATGAAGTTTTAAGATCCAAATCATAAGTTTGTATTTTAAAATTTAATTTAAATCCTAGTTTCAACGTTCTGAATTTGTAAAAATTCTGTAACCTTGTCCAATACAAAATGATTGAAGAAAGCATTTTCACTGTTCACAAGTACTAGATTATTTCTTCTTTTCTTAATTGAAAATAGATTCTTCTTTCATGCAATGCATCCTAACGACAGTTCTCCTGCTCTCCACTCCCCCTAGCTCCCTCCCCCACTTTCCTCTCCCCAAGAGATTCTCATTTCCTCTTCAGAAAGAACAGGTCTCCAGAAGAAGACAGATAGGACAAAACAAGATACAACAAGACAGGGCAGAAGCCCTCTTACAAAGGCTAATGAGCCATTTAAGATGCAGCTTCTCAACATTTTAAAGATAAGAAACCAAAATGAAGGTGAAGTATATCTCTTGCTTTGGGGGAAGTCCAAAAGTTAGTTGAAATGAAATGAAATTTGCATTTAAACTCAAGGCCCCCTGACCCTTCACCTCCCGAAAGTCATCCAGAGACAGCCTTGTGCCAGACCCGCCCTTGCTATTCAAAGATCACAAGTCTGAAATATCCCTACACCCAGAAGTCTACTAAAAACTTTATACACATACATTTTTAAATCCTCAAAAGTTATCTTCCTGTCCCGTGCAACCTGGGCTGAGGCACTGAAACTTTGTCGATCAAATCCTACATTAAATATCACTACATAAATAACCTTTTATGAAGATGGACTGAGAAGCAAGATAGGTGATTGAAACATGCCACGGCCTGTCTTTATGTAGCTCCACATTGGGACTCTGTGAGGTAAACCCAGCGCTTGACAGTAAGCACAAGCTGTTTCATCAGTTTTCTTAACTTCTAGATGAGGCAGCTAGGACCAGCCTAGAGAACCCTAAGAAAACACCAATAAGAGATCCAAAGACCTGCAAGGAAGGGCTACTGGGGACACAGGCAAGAAAGAATGTTACATAAACAATTCAACTGATCAGTACGGGAGGTTTGACCTGCTCCGTTACCGGCCTGGGCCAGTTCACTCCTCCTTAGGCAACCTGGTGGTCCCCCACTCCAGGGAGGTCACCATATTGATGCCGACCTGAGCAAGTGGGGGCTCAGGGACCCCAGTCTTACAGCACAGGACCAAACCAGGCCCTCTAAACCTGGGTGTCAGTTAGGAGTTCTGGGCAGTTCTTGGAACCAGTATTTATCCCTAGTGCACTAATAGACTTTGGGAGCCCATTACCTATGGAGGGATACTCTCTCATCCTAAATCCACGGAAAAGGGCCTAGTCCCTGCCCCAAATGATGTGACAGACTTTGATGATTCCCCATGGAAGGCTTCACCCTCCCAGGGGCGTGGATGGGGGATGGGATGGGAAGGTCGGTGGGGACCATAGGAGGGAGAGGGAACTAGGACTGATATGTAAAATAAGATTGTTTCTTATTTAAATAAAATTTATTTTAAAAAAGAAACAACTGAATAGAAGTGATCAAACTTTGACCACACTCTGCAAAAAAGAAAAAGAAAGAGAATGAGCTTAAGATATTTTTAAGGAAGGCCAAATAAACAAACCCAGAAAAAAACCTTACAATTAGGATGTTGACTTCATAGACAGAGCTGGATGTTCTCCCAAAATCTCATCTGTATTGCTGTAGGCCAACTATATGCTTAATATATAATGTGTATGAGCAATGTGAGACTGAGGTCTCTACCCATGCAAACAGATGAGCACCAAAAAGATAGTCCAAAGCACTGATCATGAACTACAAGAAAACAACATTGACACATAAGGTATCTTGATCCCTCAGAAATATTCACTGGACACTTTGAAGAAGGAAGGAGAGAAAAGAGTTAAATTAGCTGCCCCAAAATAACCATGTACAGATCAGCTTGTTTATATTAGTGCAAAGAATAGTAACAAGTTTTATTCTCCATTTCTTTAAGAGATGTTCTCATTTCCTCTTTGAGGGTCTCTATCAACTTCATAAAGTTGTTCTTAAGGTCATTCTCTTCTGCTTATCTGTGTTGGGATGTTCGGGTCTTGCTGATGTAGAGTCCCTAGACTCTGGTGATATCATAGAAGTCTTTCTGTTGTGCCCTTCTTCCAGTGGGTGCAGGTGGGGTCTCTCCCTCTCCTGGTGGGTATGGGTCCCAGGTTCTCTCCTGGTGGGTACAAGCAGGTCAAAGACTCTGATGACTCTTCCAGTGGGTACAGGCATGTCTAAGACTCTCCAGGTGGGTATGGGAAGGTCTAAGACTTTGATGGCTGGAGACTTTGGATGGCTTGACCTATGTGGTGGGTCTACTCTCCTGGTAGGTGGAGGTACAACTAGACTTTGGATGGCTTGGCCTGCCAGGGCAGGTCCACTAGCAAGCAGTCCTCATGTCAGGAAACTCCAAGGTGGGTGAGGGGAAGGTGGACTGGAGAAAGGCCCACTCTCACTTCTCCAGGTGGATGGAGGCAGGCAGGTTTTATTCTCATAGTAACACAACACATCCTTCTGCCCCTGTAAGAAAAATCCTGGCCTCTTAGTTCTCCTAGTTATTTTACTGGTTTCAGAGACAAACCAATAAATATATAATACCATTATGAGCTCCACACAGATATTCTGCTACAACACTAAAGAGAGGAATAAAGTTGATGAGACCCTGTGTATTAAAGGCTGGAGGGGACATTATTAAAATAAATTAATAGTAAGCAAATGGTTACCTGAATAGCTAAAGGAAAAGGTTACCATACTCTAATATTAACCACCAACGTTTGGTGGCTCAAAATCTCCAGCTGTCTAACCAAAGTCCCATTAGCTATTCAGATGGACAAAGGAAGAAACCCAAAGGCTGCCCTGATGGGTGGAAATTAGATGAATGAATGCAGCTACCAGATGTTCATTTTAAATTTAAAATTAATGTGGAGAGGAAAAAGTATACAGTTTATCAATAGAATAAAATAGGTTGGAAACAATTAACAGTAAGTTTGCCTTACAAATGATGTGTCCAAAACTGCCGAGTCTTCAAGATGAATTCAATTTCAAAATCCTTGTGTCATTAACAAAGTACCCATGCCTTCCCCAATAGGCTTATGGCCTCTCCAAGGGCCTTCTACACCTTACCTTACATGGTAAAGATTCATTATGTTCTCCTATCCTGCTGTGTTATTTATTGACCCCTGAATTAATCTGTCTTGG
The DNA here is from genome assembly GCF_003668045.3 of Cricetulus griseus. NCBI lineage: Eukaryota > Metazoa > Chordata > Mammalia > Rodentia > Cricetidae > Cricetulus > Cricetulus griseus. The sequence continues at coordinate 9,488,392 of NW_023276806.1, forward strand.
TAGAATTTCCATCACTATTGTCTTTTTCCCAGGTCAAATTATGAAAGAGAAAATTCAGTTTGAGTGAAAAATGTTGCCCAAGCTCACACTAGCTCCAGGGTAACTTATAGTTGCTAGTAGGAGAGCAAACAGCAGCAAGAAACAAGGCCTCCTTTTGTATCTGTGTTTCCCAAGCATTCTAAGGAGTGTCATGGGCAGTGTTCTTACCAGGCAGGTCAGGAGAAATAAGCCAGTTGCTAGTCAGTCATTTCAAATGGAAGAAAAAGCAAAGTACAATCAGGGTAATACTTAGTTGTTAAAGGGAGGAAAGGAGGAAAAACATGGGGCTCTCTCTTTGGGGTTGCTTACAGCAACTCTGAAGAAAAGGTATAAAGTCTCATTTTCTTAATTTAGTTTGGATGGGGTTCATTTTTTTAGTTAAGTGTTAGGAATCAGGTTTGTGGATGTGTGAAGTGAATCAGAAGCACACATGGGCCAAGTGTATCTTCTAGTGCATGATTACATTGGCAGGATTTCCATGTGTGAGGAGATTAAGTTTATGGTGATGGTCAGCATATGAAATACTGCAGATAAAGTTCTAAAAATCATTCGGCTTGGTATACCACACAAGCATGCGTGCAAGCAGGTGCATGAGCTCATCTCTCTCTCTCTCTCTCTCTCTCTCTCTCTCTCTCTCTCTCTCTCTCTCTCGTGTGTGTGGGGGCGTGGGGTGTGTGTGTGTGTGTGTGTGTGTGTGTGTGTGTGTGTGTGTGTGTGTGTGAATGGTGAGCATGTTTACATTCATGATCACATGAGTAAGTGCAGGTGCCTATGTGCATGTTTAGAGTACATGCTTAAAGACCAGAGACTGGCTGAGAAATCTTCTGCAATTTCTTTCCAGCTTATATATTGAGTAACAGCCTCTCACTTGAATGCAGTGCTCTTATTGGGTCTCTGTCTTAGCCCCGGAAAATCAACCCCTGACTCTAGCTTCTTTGTGCTAGGTGGGAAGCCCAGTTTTTATATCCGTGATAGGTTATCAGGGCTGAAACCCAGTCCACATGCTCAAACAGCAAGTCCCTTATCCAATGAGCCATCTCTGGAAATGCCCACAAAACAAACAAATTTGAATCAGGTCACCTATTTAAAGTTAGAGCTATGTATGTGTATATTTGAAAATATATTCTGTGATAAATTATACGGCAATCTGGTTTATGAGATATTCATTAAAATGTATGTCATTTGCACCCCACCTAACAATCTGTTTTTAAATACTGTTTTTTTCCTTAGCATGTTCTTGGTGTTTTATGTTCAAGCCAGACAATAAAAGTATTACTCTCTAAAGGCCAGCATTTTGTCACTGTTAACATAATCTGCGTTATTTCTTAATTTTCTTATGGTTTTAAGGTATTAACTTATTGAAAATGCCTTGACTTCCGGTGCATTTTCCTTAATGGTTCAAAATTGCTCCATAAACCTTTATCAGAGGACTTCTAGGACACTGTCTTTCATATTTGTGCTCTCTGTCTGTTTGTTTCTGTCTCTGTCTTTGTCTCTATCTTTCTCAAAAGGATCTCACTATGTAGCCCTGGGTGGAACACGTATCAACACTTTGGGCATTTGTTCTTTCTTGATTTGGCTATTCTGAACTTCTAAATTTACAGTACTATTCAATAGTTGAGAAAAACAATCATTACCATGATGACAGTCGAACTGAAACAGATTATTTATTCTGCTTTCACAGGGATAAGTGGCTAAGACTGTGTGGAGCAGGGAAGGACCTCCTAAGAATTTCTAAGCAAACACATTGTCATTCATGATCACATGACATGGATAGTTATTACTGCTGTGTCCATGTGTTTCAGAGATCTCTGTGAAGATGACTAGGTCTTTCTGTTTAAATTTAAACTGAATCTGGTTAAGTTGAAATGGCAGGCTGAGCTTGGCAGCATTACCTCTATAGCCCTCAAAGTGGCCATCATGTACTTGACAGGCTGCTGCTGGACTATTTTGGAATGACCAACACATAGAAGGTAGACTCGCATTAGCCTGCTGCTCCTGAGACTCTATTACATGTTATTCATGTGTTCTGATATGATGTGTCTCCCAGACAAAGAACAAACCACACGCACTGCAAAAATACAGATATGCAATGCTTCAATGAGTAGCCAGCAGGACCAAAGAAGAACCCCTCTTTCGGAGAGAATGAGAACAAGATTCCCCATTCAATAACAATACTAGACACTGCTAGATTTAGATATACCGAATGTAGATGGTAGTTTCAAATAGATGAAATATAATGACCTAGATATAAAGACCTGTATTTATCTTCAAAATCAGTTCTCCTGGGCAGGCCTGCACTGATCCCTGCAACATTCTTATTTCTGAAATAATGGGTTTTATCATCTTCCACTTGTGATTTTCAAGGATACCCTGTAAAAGAGAAGAGGAAATGAATGGCTTTGAGGATTAAGTTCGTACAGTCAGACCTAAACTCTGTCTCAGTTTTGCTCATACTCTTCTTAAACAATCAATGAGTTGTGATACCCATCCACATGAATTTGCCATTCTCAAGAGGGGCCCTGCTGTCAGCAAAGTCCTGCTATACCTGCATTCACTAAACAGAAACAGATAGCGGCAGGCATGGAGTTTGGCTGTTCAGATCTTCTGCAGCAGGAAACAGAAAATCATGTTGATCCCTTGCTATGGTTTTTGACACACCACTCCCTCAGAACCAAAATGCATTCATCTGGGGTCCTCCCAGCAAGGACTGAGACAGAAGGTCAAGGTGCTCAGACCATCCTTCATGTGACTTTGCTTCTGTGCTCTCCAGTGACATGGTTGGAACTTTATGTAGCTTTACTGTGTTTTAAGCCTCTTCCTACCCTGCCCCGCTGCCTTCTTCCTGCCATTTGGTCGGGAGCAGAGAATATGACAATCAGCAATCATTATCATCTTCATCACTTTCTTTCACTGTATCATTTATAGTTGTTTCTCTAAGTAAATCCTTTTACATATCTGTTCTCTTCTCAATGTCTTAGTCTCAGAGAACCCAAACTCAAACCAGCACAAAGTCTATGGTGTAACCACGAAACTGTGCTCATCTGATCAGTATTATGCTCTTCTCTGTGAGGGAACAAGCAAGATCCTCTTCCCTAAGGGATGAGTTCCAAAGTCTGCTACCTTTCTACATCCAACTCAAAATTCACTAAGTGATGGTGAGCCCTCACAGCCATGTGTGATGGTGAGTCCTCCTCACAGCCTTGTGTAATGGTGAGTCCTACATCTTACAGCCCTGTGTAATGGTGAGTCCTCACAGCCTTGTGTAATGGTGAGTCCTATATCTTACAGCCTTGGGTAACGGTGAGTCCTCACAGACTTGTGTGGTACCTTATTGTGCTATGTTCCAAAACCTGTACATAGTCCTATATATATGGCCAATGATGAGACTTGAAAAATATAACCACACAACTGTAGCAGGCTTTCTTGAACCATCATCCACCAAATCATAACACAGAAACATCTGATTAATTATGAAAGCTCAGCCTTAGTTTTGAATTGCTTCTTACTTGCTCTTATAGCTTGAATTAATCTGCTTTTATTAATCTACATGCTGTCATATGGCTCATGGCTTTTACTATTTCTACATGTCCTGCTTCCCCTGCATCTGCTGGATGACTCCCCTTTCTTCCTCTCTGAATCTTCTGTGTCCCCAGAAGTCCTGCCTAGCTATTGTTCATTCAGCTGTTTATTAAAACAATCACTGTGACATATCTTCACACACTGTAAATGAATATTCCACAACATCCCCCCTTTTGTCTAAATAAAAAGGAAAAGGCTTTAACTCTAACATAACAAAACTATAAACAACAAGAACAATTATCAGGTAAGTACATTTGCAATGATCAGTCCATTTGTATTTAGCTTATTCCAAGAATAACATTCTACTATCTGTCTTACCTTGACTAATTTAAAGTTTAATACATAAACCAGTTTTTTTAATCATAATTTTATTACCATCTTGAAACTATCTTTTAGACCTCAAAACATTTTCTTAGATAAACATTTTAAGCTTTTATGTCCCTCACGCTTATATAATTTATACATCTTGTGTTTGTTTTTTTAATCTGATGACAAAGAAAGCTATAATTATAATTATCTCACATTTTCAACTTCTTCAGAGACCCAAGAAGGATATAATATTACTTAAGTAACCAGGAAGTGCTGAGCAAGCAACTTCCAAAACTATAGAAATTACAGAAACAGCTGGCTGCCTGGGGTGTCATCCAAAGTTCCTCTGTAATATTGGGGCACCCATCACCATCATTGGCCCACAGGCCTAGAGTATCAGACAGACTTTTCTTTGAAACAGACATTTTTGAAGGACTGTCCTACCTGTCAGTAGTCTTTTGTGTCCTGTTTATCTACTTTGGAGATCACTCTGTCAGTCGTCAAGGCAAGGGCAGTTTCTTTCCCTAATAGGTAGCTTTTTTCACAAAGAAAACAAACTCCATATGAAGGTTTTTTGGTGCCCATCATCATTTTTTGAAGAAAATCGATGTTTCCAGGAGCAGATGTGTCTCACTGTTATGAGAAGTGTTATGTTTTAGATGTTTAAAATGCCATCTATTCTGTGTGTCTTTGAAGCATTTGAAGATCACCTATCTATCTAAAATATATCTATGTATGACCTTGGAAATACACTTAACATGAGTACAAGCTTGATTGCTATAGATGACTAACTTCTAACCTGTATTTCCTTATTATACTAAATAGCTTTCATGTACTAGAACCTTACATTAGATTTTTAAATGAGCTGCATAGGCACAATACCTTAAACAAGAACAGAAATGTATATACAGTATAACAAAATAACCTTGTTTGTATCAATATACAAAAATCCGTATCAATGCAAAATAGTTGAGATTAGTGGTTTTTCACTAGTAGACTCAACAATCTACCCTTTTATTCCATCATTTCCATAGTATAGGCCCTTTTTCCATTTATAAATCAATACCTATGTTTCTAATATAATCTCAGAGTGTGGAAGAATCTAATGTCCTTGTTGATACTTTTTGTTGACTATGACCTGTCACAATTTGTAACCAAATCCTTAAATGGTGACAAACATCCATAACCTACCAAATGACAAAATAACCACATACCCAACCTGATGGGGGAAATACTTCTGATTTTGTTTATCTTATTGATTGTTAAATAAAATACTGTTTGGCCAATGAGGCATCAAGTTAAATGGGACTAGGAGTCAAAGAGGATTCTGGGAAATGTAGTAGAGAAGTGCTGATCCAGGCAGGAAGTGACATAGCAAGGAGACTCGTATTTAAAGAAGGAAAAACAGGAAGGTCTCTCTTTTCCCTCAGCTCCTGCTCCAGCGGCATGATGTGATCCACCAGTCAGGAGGGATGCCAACAAGGTGTCCGATAAGTCTTATAAAATATATAGATTTATGATAATTAAGACTGAGCTAACAGATGAGGAATCCTAGTCATTGGCCAAGCAGCACTGAACCTAATACAAGTTTCTGTGTATTCATTTGGGCCCTGACTCGGGCAGGCGGCTGGCATAAAGCACACACGTGGCGGTGAGGCTCAGGCAGCTTTTGGCAGAAATATTTATCGTAATACCCAACCTCCTGGGAATATGGGCTTGTGTTCTCTAGATGGTTTCTGGCTATCTTTATGGAACCTGAGAAAATTGAGATAATGGTCAAGTCCTGGGAAAACTAGCCATAGCATGTGTTGTCCAGTCTCTGTGCAATGGGAAAGCATAAAGCTTCTCTCTAGTCCTGGCTAGAATAGTCTGTGAGGCTGGACCATCTCAGCCAGCAGCTTTAAAGTTCTTATGGGTATTGAACTCTGAGGAAACTGCAACAGAGGCACTCTGAGAGCTTGCAGCACCTGAGCCACCCATTTTCATCGGTTCTCATGCTCTGAAAACACACACACACACTTTCAAAGGTTACATGCATATCTGCATTGACACATGTATAGACTGTGCATTCTATACAAGCCAGGCAAAAACAAGTTTTGGTATATTATGTTTGAACAGGTAAAAAATATATATCACCTGTCTCAGAGTTTTTCTAGATTTATTTATTTATTTATTTATGTCTGTAGACAGGATATTCAGGTATTCCCTGATCAAACCTGATCCGTTTTATCCTTAAACAAATCCACAGCCTTTCTTTTTCTGTGGAAACAAAAGCATAGCCTCTTCCCCAAAGCAACACATTTTCCAACTTCCATTTTAAAGTTAAGACATTCCAAAAGTATACAGACTGGTGTAATTCCGTAGTTCTTTCTATAATTCAATGTCTTTTGGCATTTGTCCTTCTCTGTTAATTAGCATTAAAAAATTCAAAATTAACAAAGCACCATAAAAGTACCAAATCCCCTCTGTTATAATATATCTTATCCTTACAAGGCTTATTTTTGTATGACTTTATTCTCTTTTTAAATACTTTATTACTACAATTAACTCAAAAATCACTCTCTATGTAATGGTGAGACTTCACAGCCTTGTGAGGCACCTCACTGTGCATTGACCTAAAACTTGCACACAGTCCTATACGTGAAAAATATAACCATGATACTGGCATTATTTATTTATGAAAAGAAGGTTAAACTGGTGTTAGAAAGACACTAAAGACGTTATACACACCCTCACCTTGTGAAAGAAGTGAAATCCGTGATCTTGGTTTTTCACCTGCCATAGCCTCTGTTCTGCTCTCTTTCGATGATCCTTTTGTACCTCATCTTTCCTAATCCCTCTCGAGATGAGATTTGGCATTACAGATTGGAGAAGCAAAGGTCTGGATGGTCATTGACCTGATGTAAAAAATGATCCTGTTTTCCTCTGAGAAATAGAGCAAGCAGAGTCTGCTCTACACTCTTCATAGGAGGCACAAAAGTCAAGCCACAGGAAATACTGAAAAGAATTTGTGGTCTTTTAACCATTACTTTATAGCCATCACCTAGCATTATTAACACACTAAACTCAACAAGATCCTAGCATTTCTTTTGAGTGATACTGCTGGCTGTCCAAGTAAGGAATTAGATCTTTTACCTGAACTTAGACTTCTTTGGTAGACACAGGTCTAGACAAACTTTCAGTGTTTGCCTTGGTTGTTAAGAAATACTTTTGCCAAAGCCATAACCCTCCTTTGTCAGGTAAACATGGGGGTAGCTTAACAGCCTGCCATTCCAGCTGGTTTGACTGTATACACATTTCTTATAAATACACTTAGCAACCTAGAAGACTCACTTGCATGTACTGAACAAACGTGCACTCCTCTCCCCAGTGAGTACAAGATGAGAGCAACCTAAGAATTCCTCCACTACACTGAACAGATATCCTGCTATGAGCAATGCAATGAGTATCTCCACTCTCGACAACCCTCTACCACAGACAGTTTCTATTTCTATGTATTCTGACTTATACCTGGTACAAGGGTAGGCACACCTATACCAGCCTAGACCAGTATCAGGTACTTGTGCAACAAGGACAACTGTGTACCCTGAGTAAAATTTAGTGAGTAACCTTTCTGCCAAGTTCTTTACATGAAGAATTTGATATGCATAAGACGAAAGTCAGAGTCAGTTGCATCATGGGAATGGATATTCACATGAATGTGCTTATACAACGCAGGCCTGACATTCAAAAGAGGGAACCAGCCATTTCCTTTTTGGAAATGCATATCTTCCTTCCCTTGAGCCCCGAAAAGGAAAGTCACTTGTGCATAATTACTCATGAGTCCCACTGTTACTCTTGACAATATATTTTTAAAGATTTCTGTTGTGGGATATTGTACACTGGTGAAACTCTATTTCTGTGATTGGTGTAATAAAAGGGCTGAATGGCTAATAGTTTGGCAGGAAGAGATGAGGCAAGAATTCTGGGGACAGAGAGGACCCTGGGAAGAAAAGAGACAGTGTCACCAGCTGGATGCGGAGCAAGCAGGATGTGCAGAAGAAAAGGGAACAGCCACTAGCCACTCGACAGAACACAGATTAAAATAAATGGGTTAAGTTATAAGAGTTAGTGGGGCAAGCCTAACATAAGGCCAAGCTTTCGTAATTAATAATAAGTCTCCATGTAATTATTTGTGACCTTGCAGCCCAAAGAAAATCCAAATACAGATCTGATGCTACTTTGCTTTGAATAAAATTCCCTTGCTATTTTGCCATCTACCTGTGATTTTATTTAACTCTTAAAAGATTCCAAGAACCTGGAAAAACTAGCCCAAACCCCAACCAGTCTTCACACTCCCAGTAATCAATACAATGGCTCTTTAGAGACACAAAGTGTCAGCCTTCTCATGTACTGCTGACAGTTGTGAACCACTGAATGTGACAATACCAGAGAGGTCTAGCCTACCTATAACCTAGCTTCTTTGCCAAATTTTGCCTAACTCTGTCCTTCATAGGATTTGCTGATCCCCAATAAAGAAGCTAAAGGTCATACTTCCTATGATAGGCCAGGATCTGCTTCTAAAAATCCCAACCTGCAACAAATGCTATACAATATCATTAAAACAAGCAAGAACATCCACTGGCCTCTCTTCTGTCTGACCTAAAATGAGTGTAGCACTTTAGGGTAATATTACACTCTTCTTAAAGACAAGCATTTTGTTATGTAGATAAAATGCTTTCAATATTTAACTGACTAACTCTATTGTTGTTTGAATCATTAATAGTTTCAGTACACCCTGTAAAGACAAAGCATGTAGAGGACAAAATTAACATTTTTCCCTGTAATATGGGTTCCCAGAATATAAAATAAACAATCCACACAATTTTTCAAAATAAAAAAGGAACAAGGAACAATGTCCAAGTTAAAAAAAAAAAAACAATTAATAATCTGTCACTGTTACAGCTTTCAGTAATTATTTACCAACTGGCCCAAATTCTTTGGCTTTGTCTGTGTCAGCTGGACAGATAATAATCCCCTTAATACAGCCTCATATGTCAATGTTTGCCTCTGCCTTTGAGCACTCAGCCCCAACTTGGCACTGCCCCCACGAGTCTAGGGAGCCTGTGGTAACAAGATCTGCCTTCCAGAGACTCTCTTGATCACTTCAATAGCTGAATCCTCTTAATAGTAAACTAAAATCCCCAAAGTGTGTGTGGGGGGGAACAAAACAAAAACCAAGAAAACAAAAACTCCAACTGATTTCTTTCTTTCTTTTTTTCCTATTTGGAAAAAAAAATGTTTGTGGTCTTAAAGATCACAATTCTCCAACTATTTTAAGACAGCTCTTGGAATCCCTTGAGAGTATTTCCTAAGTGAGCAAATCCTTGCTCCTTTCAAAGATGTGTTTTTTTTTTTTTCCAAAGTATTTGCCATCCTGCCTGTCTGGCCTTGGCTACCTGTTTACTCAGAATCTGGCCTGGCTGTGTCAGTTAAAACTCAAAACTACACAGCCCAGTTCAATGGAGCTACCAGTCTCTCTACCCTTGTTATTGTGTATGCATAATTGTTTAATTGATTTTTTCCACCCCATAGCAAGATTATGTGGCCCATCATTGTGGCTTCTCCTGCTAGGTTCTTATAATTTGGATACTCCTTAACGTAATTAGAACATCACAGTCTGAAGAAGCTCCTCAAAGGCATTTATAGATCCACACTAGCAAGGATAGAATTTCTTTTTTATATCATAAGCATATAAACACAGGATAAACACAGGAAAAATGGCATCCTACAAAAAGCAATCTACAAATCCAACACAATCCCTTTGAAAATTCCAATACTTCTTTGCAGATCTTGAAATTACAATTTTCAGCTTTGTATGGAAAAACCAAAAATAAACAGGATAACTAAAACAATCCTGAATAATAAAATAATTTCTGGATGTGTCACCATTCCTGACTTCAAGTTGTACTACAGTACTTTAATAATAAAAAGCCACATAGTATTGTAGCAACAACAGAGACATTGATCAGTGAAATTGAAAAAAAAAAAGACCCAGACATAAATCCACACACATATGTACACACCTGTTTGTTTTGTTTTTCTTCAACAAACAGGCAAGGCTTCTAGTAGCAGGACTGGGTTGCATTCTTTTGAGGTGTTGGCCAAGGGTGGGTCCCATGGAAATCCCCAAACAAACCCAGCTGCTGCAAAACATAGGGCTGATCTCCTGAAAACTGGCAGCAGGGGCCTCATTGTTGAGGACTACATCCATACAACTCGTTGAACATAGAGAAGTTGAGCTGTTGAATACATGGAGCCTTCACCCCTATGTTCTAGTTAGTCTCTTTGGTGTACAAGGTACTCTGCAGGCAACCTAAACATAAACATGAACACCAACCCAGCCATAATAATTGCAATTGACCTGCAATCTGTGCTGATACAAAATATGTTTGGGCAATGGTAGAATAGAACTTGTGGGAGTAGCCAATCTGTGTGTAATTTGACATAAGGCCCACCCCATGAAAAAGAACCCATACAAGACACTGTATGGGTAACCAAGAACCAGAGAGCAGATAGCCCAGAGACTTGAGGGAAAACCAAAAACAACTAGTCAAAAAAAAAAATCAATGAAATGATTCTAATGATGTTTTGCTGTACTCATACATCAGTGCCTTGTTCAGTCATCATCAGAAAGGCTTCCTCCAGCAGCAGATGGGAAGAGATTCAGAGACCCATAGCCAGACATTATTTGGAGAGAGTCTGTATTTGAGGTCTCTGTCGATCACCGCCTCCCATCAGAGCTCAGGAAACCAACAGCAGAGGGAGGAAATGATTTTATGAGTTGTAGGGGATACATTACCAGAACAAGGCCCAGTGAATCAATTTAGCAAGGTCCATATGAGCTCACAGTGACTGAAGCAGCAAGCACAGACCTACAAGGGTTTTACACCAGGTCCTCTGTATATATTATTATAGCTATTCATTTAGCATTTTTATGGGACCCCTGAGTGTGAGAATGAGTGGGTCCCTGACTCTTGTGCCTGTTCCTGGGACTCTTTTCCTCCTGTTGGGTTGCCACACCCAACTTTGATATGATAGTTTTTTATTCATCTTATTATATTTTATTCTGTCATGTTTCGTTGTTATCTCTTAAAAGCCTGTTCTTTTCTAATGAGAGGCAGAAAGGGAGTGGATCTGGAAGGGAGGGGATGTGAGGAGAAACTGGAAGGAGCAGAAGATGAGAAACTATAATCAGGATATGTTGTATGAGAAAAATAATCCATTTTCAATAAAATAAATATATATATAATGATAATTTTCCTATCTGAACTATTTAAAGAAATATTGTAAGTAGTAACGCTTAGATGTTGAGGGACATTATTCCACCAACTTAGTGTCATCTCTCTGTGTGGCTTATGGGAATTCTGTCATTGTGTATGAACTACAATCTATAAGGTAGAATTTTATTTCTGTAGAGGTGAAATACTTGCCACTATCATTTGTAGGGCTGTTTAGTTTAAGTTTTATGTTTGTTTATTTATGGCTTATTCTATGTAACTTTATAATTCCTGGGGTCTAGACTCTTCAGTAATTGCCTCAGAAATGCTGTCCTGTGGGACACCCAGTGAAGGAAATTGTGCTAGCTTTTACAAGAACTCTTAGTGTAATGCTGCTTTTCAACTAAGCTGCAGGTAAAGCTGAGAAGTAAGATTTTAAATTACTAAATAAACCTCATATAAACCGTTATATTTTATTGACTGCACAGACTTGCTTATTGGTTTCATTGTTTGTGAAAAACTGATAATGTTCAATGCAAAAGTAACCAAGGTTCCCTCACAGATGGTTGTAGAGTTGCCAGTAGCCGTGATCAGAAGTTTCATGAGATTCTATCTCTCACCATGGCAATCCTTCTGTCCCTTTTCCATTTGGCAATTCAAGAAAGGAAGGTGGATTTTATAATGCAATCCAAAGCAAATTTTGTTTTTGGTTTGAATTTTTGTAAAATGAAAACCATGCTTAAGGGCTCTAGGACTCTAATGTCTTCCATCACGAAGGCAAAACTACAAGTTCCTTAATTGAGCTTTGCCACTGTAGCCCCCACCACTATGTGACAATGAGTAAGTCCTTAAGATGTGCTTATGGCTGCTTGAATAATGATTGAATGCATAGCAACCTGTGCTAATGCAAAAGAGAGCACCTTGTGACAGTTACAGACGTTCTGTGGAGCACTGCAGGGAAGCATGGTGTGGAGAGCTGCTTAGGGGATGATTTGGAGACATAACTGGAACATCATTTAAGAGACAAGAAGACAAACAGAGCAGGAGAATGGAAAGCCACCAAGGACCACAGTCAATGACAGAAATGGGAGGCCATCATCCATACAAGCAGGATGAGAGCCAAAGTGCTGACTGGAAGGCTGTGTGAAGAAGAGACACATCCTGTGTGAGACAGGGATGTGCAAAGATAGGCAGAACATATGTAGCTTGTTAATTGGGAGCTTAAAATTATATGTGATATATAAAATTAATAAAGATAATGAAAAATTAAAACTAAGAACAAGGAAATGAATGCAAAGAAGTCTGTAACTACATGTGTTTAATGATTATAACCATTTATTATAAAATGCTTAGAGCTACAGTCAAGCTCATGGGAAAGATGATTTTCATGAAATAAAAACAGCTGTGGGGAAATCACAAACTGTAGCAGTATCAATAAAACCAATAAAATTAAAAGATGTATCTTGAATTATTATTCAAGTAGACAGTGGTTGTGGAGCTATCATGTTTTCTATATATGGCTCAATTAAAAGGCAATTACCAAAAAGGCAAATTTTGTAAGTATTCTGTGTCAACCAACACACCTTACACAGGAAGACTTTTAATGTACAGGTATGTCTCCATAGGTATGCACTTATAAAAAGGACTGAATTCTGTATGACAACTTGCTGGAGAATAAAAAGGAAAATGCCACATAGAGAGGTGAATAACAACACAGTTTCACATGACTTTCACATTCAGCTGTACAGTGAGTAATTGAAAAACAATCAGAATATTTTAGGAGAGAAATCCAGTACTGGAAGAAGTCACAGACACACAAAATGCTCACACAAAAGTTTGAGGTATATACATATATCTATTATTATTATTATGTGTTGTTATTAATATTGCCAAGAATCTTTATTTTAAAAATAATTATTCAGCATGGGCAAGACATTTATGTTTTAAATACCTGAAAGAATAGGAACACATAATGTCTTTTACATTTCACTTATTTATTTACATGTATATGTGAGTGTGCATAAATATGGGTGCACACACTGTAAGGTGCGTGGATTGACCAGAAGACAACTTTCAGAAGTCCATTCTTTCCTTCTAACATGTGGGTCTCAAGAGTGGACCTCAGTTGTCTGCCAAGCTTGGAGACAAGTACCTATAACCGCTCAGTCATTTCACCTGTATTTAACATTTAAAGTTGTAAATAACTTTGAATACATACTCAAATTATCTTACGTATCCTAAGACAGATCAGATACCTACGTACATACATACATACACACATACATGTGCCACATGCATACATACACACAGAGAGCCACACGTATGTGCACACTTGATTGGTTTAACATTGTTGAGATAAAATCTCTCTTAGCCTCATACCCTAAGCTGTTTCCAAATTTACTAGGTAACTGACGTTGGAATTGATGACCTAAACTCATCATCATCCTGCCTCCACTTCCAAAGAGGTGTGGCACAGGTGTGCACTATTATGCCTTGCTCTTTTCCTTGTTGTAGAATTTTGCTGATTTTTTTCAAACAGGTTCTCCCTGTGTCTAGCCTGGCCTGGAAGGCAATAGGTAGCCAGGCTGGCCCCAAACTCCTAGAGAAGCCTCCTGCTTTCTAATGGTAGGATGTCTAACCATACCTAGCTTCAATATATTTTGGCTGTAGTTTTTACGAAGTTTATGATTTTTAACAAATATTTATGTTTAGGGTTTTGCAATATGTACTCCTCTTCAGTTCTTAGAGAGCATCAAAGGTTGCCTGGATGAAATAAATAGCATTTACATAGAATCTTCTTCTAGTTCATTTCCCCTTGACCTTCACTTCTTTCCTCAGAGAAATTCCATGTGATAAACGGTAAGCATACTCTCCCTTTTATAGTTTTTTTTTTAAACTAAGACATAAATATTTAAGCACCTTGATTAAGGTCACAAAGTTTCTTGACTTCCTAAGACTTAACTCCATTCCTCTTAGTTATGTTCCTCGAGGCCCCTTCTGAGCTCATTTCCCACTTTTCATTGACCCTGCCACAATGGCTGGTGAAAGGGTTGCACTGTTTATGACTGTGCTAGTGATATGGAAATCAGAAAAGCCAATTGTTAGATTTGTGTCTTGAAAGCCCAGGAAAAGGACATCTCACATTCTGAAACCTGGTAAAGAATTGAATGTAACCATAAGTCTATTTGCTCCTCAGAAAGTCCCACGGTGGGCCGGTAGTGCAGCTCAGCTTCCTGGGAGCTTGTCTAATGTACAGGAAACAGAGTTGTGCCCTTCAGCAAGCACGGACTGGGTTTGCCAGCACAGGAGCATGCACAGAATCTCAGCAGAGTTTATGGTCAAACTTGACAACACCAAGAGCTGAAGTCCACGCTGGGCCATATAAATTCTTTCAATAAAAACAGCTATGCTTTGAAGAAGTAATAAACTTTTTTTTTCCTTGGAGGAAACAATCTCCTCATCTCACAAGACAACAATTAAATAGTAAGTTTATGATCCTGATGTCTTTATGTTAAGACCCGTTGTATAGATTTTGGGAATGGAGGAGGGCCCCGTCCTGGATGAAAGACCACAGGCCATTCCCGTAATCCTGACCATTTAGCACAGCAGACACCCCTTTACTGAAGGTTCCAGCTCATGCATTTTTCAGCATCCCTCTTTTTCATAATAGTTTTGATTTTTTCTTTGCCTCTCCATTATGCCATTAATATAATCCCACAGAGCCCTTTTCAAGTCGAAGGAGCAGCACTTAATTACGGGAATTAGACATGACAAACATCACAGTTTTTACCTAGTTGATCTCCTCTAAGCAGCTCTGTGTAAATTTAAATAATCTTGAATCTTTGACATTTAACATTTCACAAAGACTTGGGAAATTATATTTTTAATGTACTCTTACTTTCATTTTCTCCCAGAGCCATACAACTTTTTTTTCCCTTTGTTAGTACAGAGCACTGAGCAATGTGAGACAAATGACAGTCAATACACAGATTATATTTGGTTTCCACCCAACCATTGCCTCTTCTTCCTGCCTTAATCTTGTTTATAGTACATTAATATCAATTATAATTTCAAATAAACATATCTACCCATTAAGGAAGTTAGCACTGTTTGGTTCTCAGCTATAAAAACTGGCCATGGCTTGTGTAAACAAGAAGGCTCGTTAGAAAAAGAGGTAGTTCCCAGAACTAGTGGCAAGACAAAGCCAATTGTGAAAAAACGGGTAGAAGCAAGATCAACTCTGATGGATTACATGTCAGGAAGCACTCAGCCTTCTCATCAAAGATCCCCATGAGAAGAAACACACATCATTTTTACCACCAAGACTAAAAGTCCCAACAGTAACCATCATTTTGTGAAGATGGAGTCACTCACCACAGTAAGGAGTTTTAGGTAGTAACTTGACAGAATTCAGAGAGACGTAAAGAGCAAGCAAGCTGGGAATTCCTAGAAGGTGCTCCAGGAGCTCAAACATCTGCTTGGGGAGTGCCCACACTGAGTGGGTTTGGGGACCACTCAGCTGTGTGGGGACTCATGGGACAAATGCAGGAGGAAGAAGAACTGCGTCACCTATAAGGGACACTGGCTTCTGCTATTGGATTTCAGAATTCCATTGTCTTTGGATTCAGGACCTAGAACTTTCTTCTTTGGACCTCTGCCGAGAACTGAAAATCCGGTGACAGTCTTCTTTGTTTCTGAGGCCACTGGTATTGGGCCAGCATCCCTGGTTGCCAGCTTGCAAATCATCCATTGAGGGGTTCTAAGGATCTATAATCAAATGAGTGGTTTCTCCTAGTGAGCTCTGTGTCTCCTTTCTTGTCAAAAGACTCACACTTTCTATAGTAACCAACTCCAATGCTGAGAATATATGTTCTTTTATGGCATTTTTAAAAATTGAATATATATATATATATATATATATATATATATATATGTCATTCCATAGAGCTGGGAATCACAAAGATTGCTAGGCATACACACTTCACATGAAGAATGGGTGGATATTGGGTTAAAACTGTGGCCTTAGATTACAAAGCTACAGAGCACAGGGCAACATTTATTTGTACATAAGGAAGAGAAGCCTCCAGGATAGAGGAAGATGGTGATCCTAGCAGAAAAGACAAGAAGCAGAACCAGGGTACAGAATAGTGGGAAAATCAAGTGCTGCTTCGAATCTGAAGCACAAGTGTCTGCACAAGCAGCTACTTGATGATAAATGCATCAATATGATTGATGAGGAAATCACACTTCACCTTATAGGCAACCACAAGTTGATGGAAATAAAACAAATAATGAGAAAATTGTTATTGCAGAAAGACTAACCTGGAGAGTGCACAGATGGGACTAGAGACGAATGGAAGGAAAGAGATTGGTTAGCACTTTTGCAGTAATACTAGCTCATCACCACCCAAAGAAACCAAACAAATACAGAGTGATTGTACTACTATCCTATGGTTGCTATAATAAAGCACCACACCATTAGTGAAACAAAGCTATAGAAATTTAGTCTCTTTGTTTTGGGGCCTCCAGGTCTGATTTGAGATACCATCAGGGTGAGTCTCTGGGAAAAGTTTCTCACCATCCCATCCTCTAGTGGCTCCTGAGCTGACATAGCTGTGAGCACACCTCTCTGATTTCTGTCTTCATCCAGTACCAGCCTGTTTTTGAGTTGTATTTACCCAAAAGACCCTTACAAGAATAGCTGGATCATTGGATTTAAGGACCAACAGGATAATCCAGGATAATCTTTGCTTTTCAACATCCTTAACTTAATTACATCAACAAAAATCCTTTCTAAATAAGGTAACATGCACAGATCCTGGGAGTAAAAATGTAGACCTGGCTTTTAGGGGGACTAGGGGTCAACACACTGCAGCAATGCAGTGGAAAGAAAGGCAGAGAATGGCAGATTTGATGGGAATTGATAAAAAGTGTTGCCTGGTTAAAGTAGAGTGCAGTCCCAGCGATTTAAAGGAAATAGAAAATGTGAGAGCAACTCTCCAGCAAGAAACGTGAAGGCAAGTGCTGCTCTGTGGTCAGCATCTTACTTAAGTTTCCCGATGGAACTGAGATTTGGAGCAGATGATTTTGTATCTAAATGTGATTACTAACTCCTGAAGACTCTCAAAGCTGGGGTGATCCTAATATCGAAATTCTTTGAACAAGTGTCTCCTGCCTGGGATATGAGGATGCCCTTTGAGTGAACAGGTGTGCTCTCTCTGTACATTTGCCCTTCACATTCACTTTCCACCTTCTTCCTGGCAGGAACAGTGATGTGATCAAACCTCTAAATGAAGCCATCACGTAACCAGGAGCCTCAGAGACAACACTGTGGATTGGACAAAGGATCTTTACAGTACAGAAGGAAGATGGCAGGGCCCTGAGTCCTTGCTGGAGACATTGCTCAGACTCTGCTTCTCTGTGTAACAACCTCTATGCTTTCTGTTACATGAGAAGGAAAGGAACTAAGCAAAACTCTTCTTCCATTTCAGTGTTATTTTCACATATTGTTGGACTTCTTGTTGCTGACAATTAAAGGGAGACACAAAAAGACAAAGGGTTTCGTTTTGTTAGATGGGTTGTCAGCAGAACAGATTACAGGCAAAAAAGCATCTAGCTTTGCTTTCAACATGAGGAGAATTAAATCTTCTGATGCAAGGGTTTGGGATTAGGGGATTAATACAAGAAATAGAACTATAACTGTTTAGGCATCAAGATAGCCATTATATAAGTAAGATCTTATAGGGAGGTGGGGCTAAGGAGGAAGGGGACATAGAAAGGAGTTAAAAGGAAATGGCCCAAGAGAAGCAAGGAGCTATAATGAGATAGAGAGTAGGCAAGAGGGATGTCAAAAAGCAAAGAAGGAACCGACTCTCTAAGTGCCTCCTTCATTCCAAGTCTTTTTTTTTTTTTAATCAATAAGAACTTAAGCTTAGAGTTACCGATTACCAATCATGTTTATTCGCAGCAGGCTACATTTCCATCTGCTTATTTTTAAACATCATTCACTCAACTATACTTTGCTAATAATTCACAGCAAATCTTTCATTTCTGAAACTCATCTCCCTACTGGTCCTGAAAAGATATTCAATCACCCTTTACCTACTTCTTGGTATTTGTGCTCAACTTTGTTTTATCTCCCCAACAGTTTCTGAAATTAGACCATCTATCAGAAACTTTCAAACAACATATGGACATGGACTTAAAAAATGATAGAAAAATCTCTTTTTAATGGGAGTATATGGTGATACTTGACCCATTTTTGTCTCACACAGATAATACTCAAGAAAGAGATACACAATCTCTCCTTACTACTGAGTCATGACTTCTTTGAGGATTTAATGCTTGCCTGAATTTAACTCTACACCTAGAAGAAAAATATCAGCTAAAGATCTCTCTATCCTGTAATCATAAGCTAAATTGAGTCATGATTAAACTAGAGTCCAGCGAGTTGTCTTTGTTGAGCATAAATGTATTTTGAACAATCTATATCACAACTTGTCTTTCTTATAAAAGGTGACTTCAAATAACTGGACCTCCTGACGGTGTTTTTCAAAAGAGATGAAAGTAATTGTTCCAGGGCTAGCAGCTAAAGACAGGCATCTGCATGGACTCCTGAGACAGCATTGCTCAGGAACTGGAGAGGGAGTTAGCCTGACGTTCTCACCTGGACTCCCTAGGCTGGTGGTGGAGGCCATCAGGTCTTGGTAAGAGCTGTAGTCTCACTTGTGTGGCTGGTTCTCAGGACTGGAGGAGTGCCACATGTGACTCTTCATCGTGGCAGTCTCTAGACAAGTGAACTTCTTATAGCACAGCTGGCTTTCCCTAAAGGCATCGTTCCAAGAAAACCAAGCAGATAACACACGACCTTTCATGATCTCACTTTGAAAGTCACCAACTTTCCTTTTGCTCTATTCTTTGGCAGTCACTTGGGGCAGCATAGACTTAAATGGAGGATCATTTCAATAATTTTTATGTTAATATGCTCTAGAATTTAACATTATGAAAGTAATTAAGCTTAGCTTTCTTAATGAGAACAATCTAGAAGTTTCTACAACAAATTTATATGATGTTATCTATCTGCTTTATATGATGTTGTTTATGAGGGTGATTGTATTAGTGTAATATGTGACTGTAATGATCAGTTTTTTAGGACAAAGAAGTAATATAGCCTATTGGATTTTGCCCTTTTACCCTTCATCTTGATCCAAATTTAAAAACACAAAAGGTTAAATTAAGCCAAGAGGCTACATACATCTTGGAAGGAAGGACTTAGGAAGCAGTGAAGGTCTTGTTCTTTCAAGCTGTGCAGAGCAATTACTCTAAGTCATGTCTCTGCAGGAAGAGAAAAACAAACCTGCCTTCCTAGAGTTAGGGGGAAGATGAGAGAGATGTCTCATGTTTGAACCAGGTGGGATTAAAAGAGATCTTCAGTGTGGGTTAGACTTCCTGGAATCCTGCTCTTGGTGTGCATGGGGAGAAAATGTAAATGTTTGAAAATGAATCAATTGAACATTTTTAGTGGTTCATTTAAAATCATTGATATTAGTAGCTTTCATCTTGGAAATTAACTTTTAGATTTTAAAGGAAGGAAGGTTATCTTTAGAAATTTTGTTGTAGCAAATTTTCTATTTCTTCTGTTATAAAAACAAAAAGCAGGGTTCTTGAGATAGTTAATCAGGAAAGCACTTGGGCAAGGCTGAAAAATAAGTAAGTTCAATCCTTGAAACTCAAATAAAGATGGAAATAGAAAGTAAACTCCCCAAAGTTGTTTTGTGACCACCACATGTGTGCACTATGGCAAATGTGCCCTCCCACAAATCTCTCTCTCTCTCTCTCTCTCTCTCTCTCTCTCTCTCTCTCTCTCTCTCTCTCATACACACACACACACACACACACACACACCACAAAAATCCCACACAGAATAATAATAGCAATAATTATTATAACAGTAATACAAAGCAACTCAGAACTGATCACTATTTCATGTGTAATACATGCCCTGATCATTTTAGCTAGTTTTAGTAACATTTAAATTACTGTTTATCCTTATTATTATGGTCAACATTATTTTTCATGTTTGCAAAACAACTGATATAAAGTTTTTATCATATACCCACCCACTTCAGGTCATACCCTAGCTGGAAATGAAAGCTCAGATTCCTCAGCTTTTTCTACAATCAATCAACAGACTAAAAACGCCTTACACTTTCAAAATACCCCATCTTTATGTCTGTGCTTCTACAAGCTCCTTGTAAATGGTGACACTGTAGTTTAGTGTATCTAAGAACACCAAATGGGTTTTTTGTTTGTTACTCTGTCTGTTTTTCCTTTTGTTTTGTTTTGAGACAGGTAACTGTGTAGCCTTGGTTGTCCTGGAACTCTCTCTGTAGACCAGGCTAACCTTGAACTGACAAAGATCCTCTTGCCTCTGCCTCCTGAGTATTGGGATTGAAGGCATGAGCCTGTCCCAAATAGTTTTTATGTCCAGTACTGATACACCAGGGGTTCCTGATTTCTGATCCTCAATAGTCATAATATTTGGACAAACTTCTTGAGGTAATTCATCCTCCATATCATGATGAAAGAGCAATGTCCAGAAAATAACCAAAAGAAGACAAGCAGGGCCCAGTCTTGGTCTTTAGCATCTCTGACTAATGAATGCAATGCTTTTCTTTCAAATTCTTTCATATAAGACATGAATAATATTTAGCTTGTGAAGTGACTTTCTGTACATATTCTGTAATATGAAGCAAAGGGTATCAAAAAGACACCATTTAGTGCTAATGTTCCAAGAACTCATGCAAATCTTTCACTTGTTTATAAAAGAAGAAATAGGATACTGAGTCTAATCACATTTTCTGATCCCAAAGTATTATTCTACTGCAGGTAGATATAGTCAAAAAGAGTAATTTGAGCCAGTGAATCTGAGTAGAGTTTTTGAGTCAGAGATATATCAGTGCAAAAAAAGTGAATGACCAAAAGAAGTTGGATTTCTTCTTTTGAAATTTGCCTTATTTTAAAAAGGTCTGAGGTCAAGGGCACACGATCAGCCCATGATCATATTCATTCCTCCAGACAAAGATATGCAGAAGCAGTTATCATTTTTTCATGTCCATTTGAGCATGACTCCTTCATCTGTGAACTAGCATGTCTCCTGAGTTTTGACTGCATGGAGCAGCACACAGCCACAGAATGAACACAGTGCCAACTTGTTCCTAAATTTTTTCTGTGCAAAGAAGCTTCAGCAAGTGTGTTTGTGTTTTTTTTTGTGTGTGTGTGTGTGAGAGAGAGACAGAGAGAGAGAGAGAGAGAGAGAGAGAGAGAGAGAGAGAGAGAGAGAGAGTTCCTGCAGAGGTGTGCTTGTGTGTGTACTATGCATGTGTAAGTCAAAGCACAATCTTGAGTATCATTGCTTGGAAGCAGTCATCTTTCTCTTGGTGATAGGGACTCTTCTTAGACCGAGAGCTTGTCAATTAGGTTCGGCTGGCTGGACAGTGAGAACCAGTGGTCCATCTGTTTCCATCTCCTCATCTCTGAGAATACAGCCCATGCTACCACTCCTGGAATTTCATGCCAGTTTAGGGGATATAATTAGATTCCTCATGCTTGCACAGAACACATTTTAACAACTGAGAAGCTTCCTCAGCCCAATTCATTCGTTCTTAAAACACTTATTTGCTGTGTCTTGTAATTCCATCCCAGACGTGGCTTCTGTTCTCACAAGTGTGGCTAGAATCCTTGTCAGGAGGTCTACTCACAGAGGATAGAAGCACAAACACAGAGGAGAAAGACTCTTAAGAAGGTGAGATGCTTGCACAACAAGGAAATGAAGAATTTCCAGGAAGTGTCACTAGGCATAATATAAATGAGAAAGAGGATTTTGAAACAAGAAAGTTTGCATCTCAATCCAGTGCAAAATGAAAATATTTTACACTAAAGGTCAATGAAGAGACTAATTTTTGTGAAATACACATGTCATACCATCATGTAAAAAACCCTAAATTAGAGGAAAGGACGGAATTGAATATTGTCATTTGCTGCAAAGGTTTATTTGTCTTATATTTAAATTTCACTTTGATTTTGCATAGAATCCATAAAAAATTTGAAATTGTGACAATGGATAATGA
The DNA here is from genome assembly GCF_003668045.3 of Cricetulus griseus. Classification (NCBI taxonomy): domain Eukaryota; kingdom Metazoa; phylum Chordata; class Mammalia; order Rodentia; family Cricetidae; genus Cricetulus; species Cricetulus griseus. The sequence continues at coordinate 9,510,710 of NW_023276806.1, forward strand.
AATCTGTATGTCAGGAAAAAACAACAGTTGGTGAGATGATTCCTTGAGTGAAGGAGCTTGCCACCAAGCCAGAATACCTGATTACAAACCCATGTGTTGTAACAAGAGAACTAATTCCATCAGTTCTTCAGATCTCCACATGTGTACTCTGATGTGTACATATGCACACACACATGCACAAATACACAGAAGCACACACATGCACGCACATACACAAATATACACAGGAACATATGCACAAATACACACACACACATACACAAACATACACAAATACACACAAACACACACACATACACACAAATACACACACTTTCACAAATAAACATAGCTTCTAAAAGAACACTGGAGGAATATGAGAGCTGGCTTACAGGGAAACCTTCCTGTGAACCTCATTTTTCTTCCTGAGCAGGAGAAGGCATCTCTAAGTACTTCATTTAGAGATTTCTCAAACTGATGCTCCCATCTTCATTTCTAAACGTGGCTTTTGATTACTCAGCAAAAGTCCCTACTGACTCAAGTATTCTAGGCAGTATCTGATAGCCCTTCTTATCATCAGGAAATTCTCTTCCTAGTATTACCTTCTTTAATCTAAGTCTTTCCTAAAGAACTTTTGGTCTTTTTCTGTGTATGTCAGGCATCTTTACCAAACTGAATCTGGAACTGGTAGTAATGACAGCTATTTAACAGCCAAAGCCGGAGGTTTTATCCTTGTACATTTTGGTGACATGTTAAGTCCCCATTGAGCCGTGATAATCTTGCCGTTGTTACTAGATGACTTTAGGTTACCTGCTCCTGTTGCTGGACTCTTACAACATGCAAAATTCCTTTGCCTCTGGCCTGCATAAGAACAGATGCTGTGTCCACTTTTTGACACTTGGGAAAGTCACCTCAGGCCTATCCCCAGTTTCACTTACTCCAGCAAGAAGAGTCACTTTCATGTAGAGAATACAATCTTTCATTGACATCTATTTTTCCTCACTCGTTCTTCCCTGAATCCTGAAGAGTCCTGAGTTCCTGACAATGGGAATAGCATAAAGAGAACAAAAGATTCCACAGAGCAGGATAAGTTTCCCATAAATGGGCAAATTTATGTGAACAAAATCCTAGGGGGGTTTCCTTCAGCCCCCCCGTGTGTCATCTCAGTTTGTACAGGAATTAGCATAATTTAGTGGATTGTGCTTGGGTTGACTGACAGTCAGTGTGCTTGTGCCTGAGTTGCTCTGACAGATCATCACAGTAGAGTGTAATGTATTGGAAGGAGCCGTCATCCAGGATTCAGAAGGCCTTTGTTCCATCTGCAGCCAACACAAACTTTCTAAAAAAAAAAAAAAAAAAAAAAAAAAAAAAAAAAAAAAAAAAAAAAAAACCTTCAGGTATTACTTTTCCTGCCCAAGTATAGGTATGCATGGCATACCATCAACTCAGTGAGTTCGAAACCAATCCCATCAACCTCCAAAATCCAATTATCCATTTACTGCATTCAAATTTTAATGTGGAACTATAATCATTTCAATTCTGTTTTGATTTTAAGATTGTAGTAGCATCATTTAAGTTAAAATCAGTCATTAAGAGAACTAAGGTATAAGGAGAACTCAATTGAAACCTGTAAAAATATTCCAGGATCAGCTATTTCATAAGTAGGCATGCTGTGTGCCTCTATCTTACTAAAACGCAATTTCAACACACTGTTATTCTCAAAAGCCTCACTCATAGAGCTAGAGACGCACAGAAAATTTCCACTGTAAAGTAAGCAGCATCTATTTCCAGTCTCCTCAGATCAAGCTGGGTCTCTCTGCACAGCTTTGTGTATTTGTGGAGAAGTACCAGACTCCACACCTAAGGTGACGGTGGGTGACCTATGCAACAAACTCTATCTCCAGGATGTCTTCCCAGGGCTTCTCCTCCCTCCCTGTAACTGGAAACAAATAATAAACTCTGAGGACATCACAGTAGGCTTTCATCAGTTCTTACTCTATAGGTCTTGGTAAAAGAAAGACTGTGTTTTGTTTTCCCATCAAGAACCAAGCTAACTGAAACATACTAAGACCCAGGTGCTGTCTGAGGCAAGAAGCACATTCTCAGAGTTGACCCACAGTCAGCTAGGGGGGACCAGAAAATGGGAAAGTCAAGGTAGTGGCTCATTGACCACTCATGTTTCTAGATAAAGTAGAGGGAATTTTCATTTTTAAAAAATAATAGGAAGCATTTTAATTACCATGATAACTAATCTACATATATTTTTGAGCATAAAAGAGACCTAACAATAGTCATAATTTAACCACCATTTCATCAGTTTTCTCTTCCTGTTTATTTCCATTCCTGTATGTGTTGGTGTGTGTCCATATACACATTAAATAAAGTTGAGGCCAGCATTTTTATGTGCCCCCTTACTTAATATGATGCTATTTAAAAGGTTAGCAACCATGTCATTGGGAGACAAAATCTAATGAGGCCATGTTTATAGATGCGATCTGCATTTAATCAAAATAGCTCGCATATTGTAAAATACTTACTACGAACACAGTTTTGTGTCTACCACATTGTGGTACAACAATTTTATTTTATTTTCAGAATCATTTATAATTAATAGGATAAAGCATAAGATAATTAGCAAAATTTGAAAACGAGTTTCGTCCATGGTTCAGGAAGAGTATATGTTCAAAAGTATATAGGACACAACATTTTCTGAAGATGATTACAATTACCACATTTTAAATACAATCAGAAAAACCTATACTGAATAGAGCATGAGGATAACTTTGGGGTAACAGAGTATCACAAACTTGGAAATTTAAAAAACAGCAAAATTAATTAGAAATCTGAAATTGAAGTGATAGCATTTGGTGAACAAATTATGATAAACTGGGATATTAACAAAACACTAAATTAGGGTTCTGGGGGTCTAAAGTCTGAAACCAAGGTGCTGGCAGGGTTATGTTCCCTTTGAATACCACAATTGCTGGTCCTCCTGTCTGCTGGTGCTGTTTGTCTTTCCTCTGTCACAATTGACTGTCCATCATTTTCTTTGTCCCACCTTTCACTTTATCATAAGGACACCAGTCATGTTAGCCCCAGAGTCTGAACCAGCATGGCCTGATGACGTCAGCAGTGACCCTCTTTCCTTGTAAGATCATTGTTTTAGGTACAACATTTAGGAGTCAGCACGCCCTGTGAAAGGGACATGGTTCAGTGCACAGCATACTAGTCCTGGTTCTTCTGACACGCAAACTGTTTCCTGTCCTCAGAGACACTTACTCTGTCTCCATCTCTCCAATGCATCCCCTTCTTCAAGTGTGAAATCAATGTACTCTCCATAAAAGACCCTGGTCTCTGCATACTAAATATCTCTGAGCAGTCATGTTGGCTAGACACAGTCTCATTACATGGGCCTTGGCTTCATTCCACAGAGGTTTCTCCTGCCTCTCACAGCTCTCACTCTGGCTCACACTGCCATGTACAGTTGGTCATTATTTTTGCTCTACGAATTGTCTTACACATCAGGTTGTGGTGCTGCATTAGTGAATTCAAGATTAAGCTTTTTTCATATTTGTCAATCCAAGTAAACTTACATTGGTATATAGTTATAAGTGTATATATACATATATATATATATATATATATATATAATTATACTATATAAATGAATTGATAAGAAACACGAAGAGGGGAAACAATCCCCAAACATGACTATACCTTCAGATGCCTTCCAAGAAGACATAGCTTTTGTAGGGATTGACTCTGTCTGAGGTTTCCTTCAGTATTTCACTTCATTCCTATTCACATACAAATTCATCTGAAGATTTTTTATTCTTTAAATATTTTTTTCATATTTGCAGCATATCCCTTCATCACAGTGTTCCAAAATCAAGCAATTTGAAGTGTTAGAGAAAAATTACTCTCACTTTCATATTTTTTGTTTAAAATGGAAGTTGTTCTGTACAATATTTGAGCTTATAAAAGAAAGAGCAAAAGAGAGGAAGGAAGGAAGGAAGGAAGGAAGGAAGGAAGGAAGGAAGGAAGGAAGGAAGAAGGAAGGAAAGAAGCATTAGCTACGGAAATTGCTGTGGCTTGATAGAGACACCTCTCCATTACTTGCTGTGTTTTATATCTTGATCCCCATACAAGACTGTAGTAGAATCAGTAGGCCTTTGGGAATGAGTCCACATCAACATGCTTTGAGGTTGTATAGCCTGGATTCATTCCCTGTGCATTCTCAGCTTCCTTACTGCAGCAGCAATGTGACCAGCTCCCTCACACACCTACCACCATGGCCTGCTGCAGTGCCTTCCACTCCCCGTGTAGCCCTTAAACAGTGAGTCACAGGTCCTCTTCCTCTATCAGGCATTGATCATAGTCACAAAAAGTTAGGGTTCCTAACTATATGGCATAACATACTTGCATTGATTCAATTTTATCCCTTGTATTACATACTCATTTGTTTATACTTAATGCTTACCACTAAGCAAATATAGCAGAAATCCAGGACTTGGCTTCTTTTGGTGAGACAGACACAATATACCTTCACTGAAAAAATAGGTGAATAAAAATGTCTCCTTTAGACAGCAAACTCTGGGACAAGAAACTATATTTGTTTTTACTAGTAGGCATCCAACACATAATAAGGAAATGCAAATTTATTGAGTAAATCAACACATTGATAACAATCATCATATATCATAATTTGCAAAATATTGATTATCTGAAAAACCTATGGAAAAGGAACTGATGGAAATGTTGTTTCTGCATGACATTTATAAAAATGTGTCTCTTTGAAGATTGTAAAATTCTATACCGAATTATAACAAAAACACAGAGTCTTCATATAATGACTAAAGATAATAGATTTGTTTTCCCATTCATTTGCCCTCAAAATTTATATTTAAAAATTCTGGTCCATAAGTATGGAAGAAAAATGGTTCATCCATTCAAAGAGATTTTTTCAAACAGTAGAATATTTTACTATCTTTCAAGTATTAACAGAGTTAAAATTTGTGGTGCCTTTCAAGAATGAATCAGCTTCCACTTTTAATGACCATCTACAGACCAGTTCATGGTGTAAGGTGTTAAATTTTATCACCGATGGTCAAATCTCACTTGAAATAAAATTACCTGTGTGCTCTCTAGGTTCTGTGTCTTTGTCTGTGCCCTGAGGTACTGGTCACGGTTAGGATGCTATTTTTAAGAGATCCAATCTAGAATGATAAATGAATACAAAGAAGGCATAACAAACAGCCTAGGAAAATCAAGTCCACCGGTGCTTCTGTAATAACCAAATAACCCCAGGCTTCCTAATTGCTGTACAACTTCAGGGACACCTGCCAATTATAATTAAAGAATCAAAGACTAAATATTCCATAAATCTTATTAAGGTGCCATGGAAAACATAAGTCAGCAGGAAACGTAAGTTACAGTCTTTCCCAAGAGCTCAATGAGTTCTCCCTGTCCAGGCCACTTAATATTATGTACTAACCATAAATCCATACAAGTGTATTACCCAGTGTAAAAGGCAATATCTCTTTGTCAACATATATTTTAATTCATGGTGCTAGAGGTGCACTATATTTTAGGAAGAATTATTATCTGATAAAAAGACTTTCTAATTTCACATTATTGTACCACCCAGGATAATTCTTATAAAACTTACTCTCTGAGGGGGGAATAAATTCCTGATAGCTGATATTTTTAAGGAAGGAAGAAAATGTGGAGATTATTAACATCTTGTGTATTAATTTTTTCATGCCTCCTATGGAAATTTATGTTTCCTGACTATGCATCCATTGCTTTCACAAATTTGTAGGTATAACTCCATACCCTGAACTCTGCATCCCTGCTGCCCTGAGCAGTCACTAATGTGGTTTGGCTCCTTCACCTGCAGAGCTCCCATGGCCTCTCTGGGAAGTTTGAATTGCACTTCTCTTGATATAGGCTGAATGAACACTCCTTTAAGAAATCCAGGGACAGGGGCTGGGGAGATTTTTCAGTGGGTAGAGCAATCAAACAATATTGAAAACAATAATTTGGATTCCCAGAATACATGTAAATGTCAGGTAGGTAGCAGCCACATAAACCAACATGGCTTATACACATACCCATAAACATGATCTCCACACAGACACATGTGCCACCCACAAGCAAACACACCCAAATATACATATTGCATGCACACTATACACATCCAAATATGCAGATATACACATACATGCATGCACACTAAGAACAAGCAAACACATACATATATCCATACATGAATGTACACCATATACACAAGAAAACATACCCATATATTCATACAGGCATAAACACCACATACACATGCACATTAAAATAAAAGGAAACCTAGTGTCTGTAGCAGACAAAAATAACTGCATTCTGGGGCTACGTGGCCATAATCAAATGGAGAAAACTCTTGGCCTGATATCATCTCTCTACCATCCCCAATAACCAGTAATTTCTAATGTCATCACTGTGTTGCTCCTATCAGTAATCACATTATTTGTCTACTAATTCAGTCTGCCACTATACATTATTATTAATAAGTCATTTCTAACTGGAAGCACCTCGGCTTCTCGAAGACATTTTGCCCATGTCTGTGAACAAGTTTTGACATTCATAATGCGGGTGAAATGTAAACAAAATATAGTGAGTTGAAGTCTGCAATGCAGTGAACCATTCTACAGATGGACCAGGTTGTCTCAAAGGCTAAGAATGATCTATCTTAGGAATCAATAGCGCTAGTCAAAGCCATGCTATAAATTCATGAAAACAAGACTACTATGAAAGTATGTGTATAATCTCTAAAGGTGAGGACACTGTCTACAGGAAAGGAACTTGATGTCCATATCTACAGAAGGAAACCTGTCAGAGGAGTTAGCAGGAGAGAAGCAGAAAGCTCAGCAGGGCTAAGGTGTGACTTCCCTTCTTCCTGGGCACCCCATCTTGAGCCCTTAGTGGAGGCCTCCAGCATTGTTATTAAGTGAAAAATACCCACATTTCTGACTTCTTTCTTCTTGAGCCTCCAAGGGCAACTCAACAGCAGGAAACTGGGTATTCCATCAATTTTCTGATATGACAGCCTTCTCTTTGACACTATTTTGTTTTTGTGTCTGATAATAGCAAATGCATTACCCTACTCCCAGCGGAGTATAAATCATCACCAATTTTCAATGTTCCTGATAGTCACAATACCTGTTTCTCCACTCAATGGCAACATTGTCATCTTTTACAGGAGACAGAATCTCACTCTGTAGTCCATTGTAATCTCACACTCATGCTCCTGCCTCAGCCTATAAATTACAAGTATGAATGGCACACCGTTCTTGTAACAATTTCAATAAAAAGTGCACCACAGCATAGAAATTTGTCTGTGTTATGAACAAATGCAAGGTAGTGTCTGTGTTTATCAGTCCCATCCCCACAGTCTGTCCTCCATCAGTGAACACTCAGCTGTCAATTTATTGAATCCAATTGGATGTTTATCTTTCCAGACATTTATATTGGCCAAGTATGTTAATACTAGCTGTGACTTTGGCATAATAAATCATTGAATTATTTTCAGTGTAAGCTATCATCTGCTGCCACTAGAAACTGCCTGACAAAAAAAAATGTAAAACACTAGCAATTCTCTATATGTCTAATGTGACAGTTTCCATAGTAAGGTCAACAAGGTGAAAATTTACATGTACACACATTATTGTGTTCTAATTAAATTGCTTATCTCATAAGTACACATTTTAGGTACATAGTTAGCAAGTACACAAATGTGTTTCTGCACAATAACTAGATCTAAATCTCTGAGTTAAACTGTCTACCTTGTAAGACATGGTTTTCTTTACTTCTAAAGGCAGCTTAGCAGAAAAATGAATATTTTGTAATACTTTAAGTGTACATATTATTCAAACTCATCTATAGTTGATGGAAATAAAGAGTGCTGTTAACTCCTATAAGAGAACTATGTAACCATGCTTTGCGTTATAAAATGGCTCTAAGTAATTTTAACAACTAATTTTTAATCAAAATAAACAACTGTGTGCACATAATGTCTTGCCTTCCTAAGACAGAACCTTATTCCAATGCAGGAGTTATCTCAATATCTTTGATGGACGACTTTATCTATCCAACCTAGGTTGCTTTTGCTAGTAGATTAGATTTTAGAATTGGCCACAATTCCCTGGGAACTAATGAATGTCTGAAGAATTCGGGCACTTCATGCTTGTTTTGCTTTCAAAACCAATTCTAAGCATAGAAATGGAGTAAATAACATAGTTGGTTTTCCCTCATGTCTTAAACAAGCAGTTCTAAAGCTCAGGAGAGAAGTTTCCAAAACTCCACTGCATCATGCCACGGTGCACAGGCCCCTGAAAGCAGCCTCTGGCAGGTGTAAAGAGTGCACAGAATAGCAAGTTTGGGTAGTTTTGCTTGAAAGGACCTCATAATGCACACCTCATACACGGTTATTGAGAATAAAACAACAGCAATAGGTAGAGTTTTAAAAACAAAGGAAACATCTTCTGATGTATTTCTAGAAAAATAGGAAGAAATGCTGGGAAATAATAGAAACTGGCAAAACGAGAAGAAATTTGAACTGTATATGGCATGGGTGGCTATTTCTTTTATTATTAATTTATACCAATATCCACCTAGGTAGTAGGAGTTCATACCCCAGGCTTCTTTCATCTTCGTTGTAAATGATAAAGCTTCATAAAAAATAACCAGTGATATATAGATTTATCTATAGATAAATAGATAGGTAGAAAAATAGATAGGTAGATGATAGAGAGATAGATAGATAGATAGATAGATAGATAGATAGATAGATAGATAGATATGACAATGCTGAATAGAAGAAGGGTTAAAGAATGTTCCAAGTGACATAGATTATACAGATTTAGACATTTTATGAGAAAACATGGAGTACTTAGTAATCAGTGACAGAACGGGGAGCATCACAGTTGATAGTGTTAACCATCCCACTGACAATATTGGCCACAGAGCATTCCAAGCCTTTTCATTATTTGCTTAGAAAAGGATATTGCTGCCGGGCGTTGGTGGCACATGCCTTTAATCCCAGCACTTGGGAGGCAGAGGCAGGCAGATCTCTGTGAGTTCGAGGTCAGCCTTGTCTCCAGAGCAAGTGCCAGGATAGGCTCCAAAGCAACACAGAGAAACCCTGTCTCGAAAAACCAATAAATAAATAAATAAGGATATTGCTTTTGTTTTTGTTTTGTCAGCAGGGACTAGGGTAGCAGAGTGCATGGTATGCCTGCATGAAGTTCTGGGATGAATTCCCAGCAGGCTTAGAGCTGGGAGCAGTGATCTCAGCCTGCAGCATGTCCAGAAGTTCAAGGTCACCTTTGAGTTTTTATGGAAGCCTAAAATGGGGGAAGAGAGCAGAGGCATGGGTGAGCAAGACAGAGCAGGGGAGGGAGGGAAGGAGAGAGAGAGACAAGGGAGGAGGGGGAGAGGGAGGAGAAAAGAGAGAGAGAGAGAGAGTGGGAGAGAGAGAGAGAGAGAGATGAGAGAGAGAAAGAAAGGGGAGAGAGAGAATCTGTCCTTGCTTCTCTTTCTAGATGCAACGCTGCAATTGTATTTTTATACATGAAATGATTTTTAATTATACAGAGACTGCTGCAGCAAACTCCAAAAGAAAATCAATAATCAATGTGGTTACAGGGACATGTAAACTGAGAAAAGATCTAGATGTAAGCCTGTGAAAGGCCAGGAACTCTCTGGTGACTGAGGAGGGAAGAGGGTGGATTAGAGAGAAAAAGCAGCTTGAAGATCAATAGAAGCTTGAAAAAAATCGAAATCATAGAAGTGGAGAGAGAGAGAGAGAGAGAGAGAGAGAGAGAGAGAGAGAGAGAGAGATCCTTTGGTTCCAGTGGTCACCATACCCACCAGCCATATCCCATTCTATATGAAGTAATGAGGAGGCTCATGAGATTCCATGGTAACCTGAATGATAGCTGCTTATCTCGGTAGAAATGGGCGCTTTTATTACATGATATCACCAGGGTTTTTATGGTGAGCTTTATGAGATCTCACATGGTGATTTACAATTACCCCGTGTCACCAGTGTGGCACTACTGTTGCATTGTTTTGGCTATTAAAGTAACTGCCTCCTGAGCCAATTTGCGAACAAGACAACCCACAAAGCGGCAGTGCTTTGTGCTGTAAAAATAGATGCCAGAGATAATTGGGCAAGGTGGTGTCATGTCACTTGTGTGCAGTTCATTAATTAACTGCTGGAAACTGCTATAAAATAATAGCCGTGTCATCAGGATGAAAGTAGAAGAGTGTGAAGGAAATAAAACTTCCTAGGAAGGCAGACACAAGTAGCTGTTATGAAGAGAACACAAATGTCCCCGTCCCTTTCAGTACCCATCTCATTTCCCTGTAGTTACAAACCTGCACTTCAAGTTCCCTTATCATGACTTGTTAGTGTTTATTGGGTGGTAGATGATGCGTGCAATTATGTCCCCCCTGATCTGAGGATAGTGATGGATAGCTTACTTACAGAGCTCAAGAATTGCTGCCACAGACTGAGCAATGCCTTGCAATTTTCCTCCCACAGTTCAGAAATAAGGCTATATATATATATATATATATATATATATATATATATATATATATATTGGAACTGAGTGGGTCTTTCGAGACAAGGTGTTGCCATATCTTTGGAGGATGTCCTGGAACTAGCTCTTGTAGATCAGGCTGTCCTGGAACTCACGGAGATCTGCCTGCCTCTGACTCCAAAGTGCTGGGATTAAAGGCGTAGGCCACCACGAATCTTAAAGACATTCGTGAACAAGTCACTAATGGGATTTTTCACTTTGGCAGTAACTGGATCTTTAACAGGCTGAGCCAGGAGTGGGCACACGAACCTAGGATATCAAGGCCAATGCAAGCAGGACACCACCCCCATAAAACTGGATTAGTGGAATTACTGCTGTCACTTCATAACCAAATTGGTTACTTGGCAACTGCATTAAAATTAAAACAAAAAATATAAGCAAGAACACAATCATGGAAGAATGTTAGAGCAAGTGTTCTCTACTCACCAATAACTATTTCGCCTCCGGTTAGCAGTTCCATAATGACCTTAAACTTGAAGCGGTGAGAAGTGCTTAATAATTGGGGAAGGAGATTTGAGGAAGTTAGCTAAAGATGCCTCTGGCTAAAGGAATACGCAGTAGCATTGCATACTAGACAGTGTTGAGAAAAATATAGACATGAGTACTTAAAAGTGTTGAGCTTATTTCTCTGTGAGGGCTCCCTCACTGTGGCAATAAGAAGAAAACTAGGTCACCTCACAATGGTAATTTCTCAGAATTATGGTGCACTTGAGTCAATTTGATCTTCTTGTAGCTGAACATTTAGCTAAGGAGGGCACTACTAAAAGAAGCGACCTGTCATCCTTATCACGGAGAGTTAAGGGAGAAGGGTGCCTGCAGAATGGCCTCCCAGGTCCTGTCAGTGATTGTTCAAGGCTTAGGCTGATGAAATATTTTCTGTCAAGGCTTACTCCACACCTGACATTTCTCATATTTGATCTGTTAATGGTTATTGCCCACTCTGCTGGTTTCAAAGGTCAGATTCATAAAAAAAGGTTATATCTCTACCAATTGAGCCCTTCTGTGGGAACTTTGTTCCACTCTGTGCTGTGAGCCATGGTGACAAGCACCCGACCCTTCCTGGGAGCATACAGTGAGATAGCATATCTCCAAATGATCACCTGCTCCCTCAGATTTTGGTGAAGACAAACTTTTTTCCTAGAAGTGTTAACAGTTGATTTTTTTTAACATACAGATAATTTCCTTTCAGTGACTTTCCTTTTATCCTTAGCAGATATAAGAAATGCTCAAACGAATTCAGCATGGAATCATGACAATATTGTGGGCTGATAATGCTGTAGATATTATGTTGATTTGCAACTGGGATTGCTAAAAAATGAAATCCCAGAGCAAATAACACTAGCAAGAAGAAGCACTAAATGCTGGGTGCACAGAATGATGGAGCAGCCACACTGTGGAAAGAACACAGACATCTCGGGTCTCAAGCCACCATTTCCAGGCGTACACCACCTTCTACGCATATCTGCCTCACTCTGAGACCACTTGATCATGTTTGTTTTAGTCACTGACAGACTGAGAAGGCATCCAGGAGGAAGAGATGCTCTGATATGTGCCGCTTCCCACTAAATATGTCACATTCCCTTCTAAGGTGTATAGAACTTTGTTGAAATGTATAGCGTTTTGGGCTGGTTAACTCACTGTGCATTGTATATTACTTATAAGTTTTTAAAGTTTCAACAAAAAAATTAAACTGACTCTACAAGATTTTGTTAGACATGGTGTGACTCTGTCACTCCTGATCAACAAGCTAGATGATCAACTGGTATGAATGTGGGCGACCTGAGCCAAGGGGATGGAATTGAGTGAAAGGTAGTCATAGTTTCTAAAACAAATTGGATGGTCAGGAAAGGGAGAGATAAAGTATCTGTGTCCAAATGGGAAAAAATGTTGTTGCTGTAGCCTGAATAATTTCACTGGAACCCTCTTCTGAGAATCAGAAACAGAATCTCAGGCATACTATATACTTTGTTCTATAATCCAATATCTTTAGATGAAGACATTTAAGATGGTACTTTTATGTGAAAACATTTAAAATGAAGATTGATAAGGTGACAGATAGCTATGTAATTATTTTAACACATACAACAAAAATAAATGTGATCTTTACTTTGTAGAGTTTGTATTGTAAAGCTGATATAAGTATATAAATCAAAACTACATTATATGCCAGGGGCCAAACCTGGAAATAAAGGCTGATAATTACAGCTACTTGGGAAGTCAAGGAAGATGGAGCTCAAAGCCTCCCTGGACCACAGACGGAGTTCATGTCCAAACTTGGTATCTTAGAAGGTTGCTTTCTCAAAATCAAAAAGCAAAGAGAGATGAGGATGAAATTCCACAGAAGAGCACCTGTTAGCATGTGTCAGGCGAGTACTGGAACGAGAAGAAGAGGGAGAAAGAGCGGGAAGAGGAAGAAGAGTTGGAGGAAGGGGAACAATCACAGAAGGAGAAGACAAAGAAAGAAGAGTAGGGTGGAGGAAAATCAGCAGCCAGAACGGTGAAGGAAAATACAGCAGCAAAGGGGTGGGCAGGAAGGGATGCCTGAGCTAATCATCCCTACAACCTCTACCCTTCAACATAAGTGAGGTGTGTCACCCTCTGTTTGTGTGTACAGTGGTCTTCCACCTGCTCTGTTTCTTATGGATCCCCACCCCTGGCCTTTGCATGCTCCTTTACTCACCTTAAATTCTCTCTTCTCTTTCCCTTACTTTCTCCAAATGTAACACCCATGACCCCATGAAGAACACTTTTCCCTCTTGCATCCTATAACTTTGTTCCCTTTACCCTGTAGCACACTGTCCTTGAACATGTAACTTTTTCTTCTTTGTGTTTACTGTGGCATGTCTCTTTTGCTAGAAGGTAAACTCCATTTTGATTGGAGGACTATGTGTACTAGACCCAGGGAGGAGGTTTTCAAGAAATATTTGTTGAGTTAATAAAAATAAAATATGGAACAACGCTTTCATATATATTTACTCTAATTCCTTCTGTTAAATTTGCATTTTATTCCCTTTAAGGAGAAAATATGTAGTGATATGTCTAGACATTAAATACTGATCTCAATTTAATAAATGCTACATTTTCATTGAGGTTAAAACTCAAAACATGCTACTTGTTTACTTATTGGCAACATATAAACACAATTATTTATAATTTTGATGTATATATTTATTTATATTTATTTATTTATTTATTCTTATTGTGTATATGTCTTTACGAGTGTGCATATGTAACTGCTTATGCCCATGGAAGACAATAGATAATTTCAGGTACCTTTGTGCTGGAAGTACTGACAGTTACAGCTGTGTAACATGTATGTTGAGTACCAAGTTCTGGTTCTGGGGTAGGGCAGGAAGAACTCTTAGTTTCTGAGTCATCTCTCCAGCTCCAGTCATATATATATTTATTATCCATGTTTCCGTGTTACATAAGACACTGCCACACAAGTATCCATTGAACACATTTCTCCACAAGACCCTCAATCTTTTCTTTCTACCCTGTCCTCTCTGTTCCCACAGGTAGTTTCATTTCTACTTTCCAGTTACATGTATGTGTGTTTATACACACACACACACACACACACACACACACACACACACACACACACACATATGTACATCTATATATGATGTAGGATGTCCTTCCGTGTACTATGAATATTTCTTGCTTTTATTGGTTGATAAATAAAGCTGCTTTGGCCTATGGCAGGGCAGAATATAGCTAGATGGGAAAGCCAAACTGAATAGAAGGAGAAAGAAGGCAGAGTACAAGGAGATGCCAGCAATCATCAGAGGAGTAAGATGCCAGAGCATTACTGGATTAATGGAAATGGATTAATTTATATGTAAGAGCTAGTTAGTAATAAGCCTGAGCCATTGGTCAAACAATTAAAATTAATATTAAGCCTATGAGTGATTATTTTATGAGAGTGATGGGACTGAGTGGAATGCAGAAAAACCTCTGGCTACATGTATGTATGTGTGTTTCTATATATGTACATATAAATGAGTTTGTTTTTCATATGTTGTATATGTGACTTTTTGTATGTATATAAAATCTGAGAGACACAAACATATACACAATTTAATTTTATTAGCAGTATTTTTCAATCATAATATGGGCAGGATAACAGTAAACATGTCCTTGTGTTTCACTAACCAAAGAGAGCCTGAGATCTTTATTTTGGCTTTCTTAATTGCTCACTTCCTAGTGAATAGTGAAAGCAGACTGAGTGTGGAGAGAGTGTATGGCTCTATGTGGTCATGCACAGCCCAATCCTTTCGTCTAACAGATCTAAAAACAAAGGATATCATGAGCTTGGACTATCAATTTGCTAGAACTTGCATGAAATTCTGAAGATTGGTAGTACCACATACCGCCTTCAGTTCTGATCACATACATTAACTTTTAAAACATTGGCACTAAAATACTCAGAGCATAACTCCCTCTCTCTCTTTTTATGTCTTCTCAAAGACATATATATATATATAAATTTTTATGTCTTTGAGAAGTTTATCAGGATTGCACATGTTTGAATTTATTAAAAACAAAGTGTCAAACATTCAGTGGTGAATAGCTAAAGAAATATTTTTAAAATTATTACTTAATATATTTCAGAAATAAAAAATCAAAAGGAAGATGAGAATCTATTTCTAAACAAATATTATAAGATGGTTTGACAAATAATTATTATTTGTGTTACAAATGTCAATTTTGATCATTTGTATAGTACTTAAAATTGAGCAACAGGGCAGAATACACCAACTTTTTCACACGAAACAGTAAATTTAAGTAGTACTTTCAATCTCCCGTCTTCACTAGGGTAGGCCCCAATCTCTGCAGTGGTTTGAACTGTTATGCACACAGGAATCATCCTTGATCCTAACGCAGTGAAACCTCATATAAGGATGAACACACTGAACTTGCTGACATCGCCCCTTCCTGATTTTAAGGGACATAACTTTAATTCATAGATATAAAAAGGGTGTGAAAATAACATTTTGGCTTTTATGACATCCCACTTAAAAAGCCTCATGGGCTTGCTGTGTAACACAGTGCGGTAGTGTGTAAAGCCTGTGCTTCAGACCTAACACCAAAAGAAGAGAAGGAAATAGAGCAAAATGGAAAGATGGAGGAAGAGAAAGAGTGGAGAGAGGAGAGGAAGAGGGGCAAGGGGGAGGAAGAGGACAGCTATAGTCGGGGCCATGGTAGATAAATAATTGAAAAGTTGCTTTAATCAATAAATATAGTTCTTAGCAGTGACTGTTGTCCTTCTGCATCACAGTTTATTTTAAGTACAGTTGGAACAACAGACAAATTCAGAAAACACCTATACACAACTCACCCATCTATCTTTCACCTGAGTTTTCTCAGTGCCAAAACTCAAACTGAGGCAACCTTCCTGGCACATAGTATAACATAATAATATATAATAATGATATAATACAAAATTTTAGCATCATATATACACACTCACAAAAGCACTGGCACTCATATATATATATATATATATATATATATATATATATATATATATATAATTGTGTTGTTCATATATATACAAATGCATGTATTTCATGTGAAATAATTTAAAATCTAGTTTTCCAGTACTTGTGAAACTATTTTAAAACTCAAGAGTGTTCTATATTTGAGGGTGAAGACGACCAAGCTGAAGTATGACTTTTTCTTTCGGTGTTTTCAGTTTGGTACATGACTACATCATCACAGATGGTACATCCTGGGAGCCAACATCTCAGACTCTACTTGATAATTTATGCTTCAGGAAATCACTTTTAGCCAAATAATGACTATTGAGAAAACATCAGTGTTGTATACACTTGTGGCACATGAATTGATTAACAAAAAATTGAATGTTTTATTTATAAACATATTTCATATAGGAATCAGTGGGTCAAGATAAATGAAAACTGAGTTTATACTCAACCTATTTTTTGAGTAGCTTTATATCTACAAGAAGAATTAAAATCCAAGAAAGGCAAGAACATGCCAAAAATGGAAGTAGCCAGTGTTCTGAAATATTTAGGCATACCACAGTTGTGAGTTTGAGCCAAATGGAAAGTAAAATAGATTTTTTCCATAATAGTAATGAGTTATTTTAATAGCTGTTCATTCCGTTCTCACACTCATTGTGTCTCAATGAATTATTTTTGCTGAGTATTGTTTGCTGCTAAACAAGTCTTCATTGGCCTTTCCCTAGTGTAGACACAATAGAATCTGATGCTATTTTCACAGCCAATGAAAGTGGAAAGAGGTGCACTGATGTGAATAGTTTTGTTTTGTGAAAGGGGGAAAGTAAAACAGAAGACGAAGGGAACCGGAAAGGAAGGGAGGAAGAGGAGGCCAGGGGAGTGATGCTGCTTGTGTTTGTGATGAGGACTTCTGTCTTTCCCCAAAGCAGGTATAGAATACCTTGTCAGAAACATACTTGTTCTTCATTATTATGGAAATTTCTGCAAGTTTTATGTTTTCTTTTTAACTTGGGTTTTATTGTTTAAACCTGCAAGTAAAAAAAAAAAAAAAATCACATACCACCACAAGTAACTGGACCCAAAGTCCAGTTCGAATTAACTTATAATTAGTTAGCATAGCCGTGGTGAAGCTATGGAGCTTTACAGTGGGTTTTACACTTTCATTATAGAATATATATTTTATGTCCTTATCTATCACCAAACAATGAGAAGTCCATGGCAGCTTTAGAACTAGAGTGATGATTAGTGTTATGTTCCTTTAATACCTCGCATCCTTCCTCATCTCCTAATATTTACAGTTACAGTACTTGCCATTTGACTGGACAGTCCTCTTAATCCTGACCTAACATGAAACCTGACCCTAGAATCCCTATGTACCAGAGACATGGAGGAGACATCTCAAGGTGGCAGAGCCAGGTAGGAAGTTACAATGAAGTTTCCAAGCCAGCTAATGATGGCATACAGGATTGGCCTCCCCAAAGCCAACTGGCTGCATTGAAGCCAAAGATAACTATAAATGCTACATCACAAAACCATTAAGCATGAGGGGTTTGGGGGTTGAACTGGCCCTGCTGTGAGTTTATCTTACCATCTGATTCTGTGTCTATCTCCTTTTCTCTCGGGGTGCTGGTTCTAACAACACATCTGTGAAACCTGCACACCACTTCCTAAAGACACTCTGCTCTGACATGAAAATGATGTATTAAAGTGAATTTAGAGCATCTCTGAATTGACCCAATTGATATTCTCAAGCTAGATGAGGTCACTGAAAAGCTTAGGCAACCTTGATTCCAGCATGTATATCAAAGGTTCTTCCCCAAATTTAATCATATAAACCAGGATGACACAGCAGGTGCCC
The DNA here is from genome assembly GCF_003668045.3 of Cricetulus griseus. Classification (NCBI taxonomy): domain Eukaryota; kingdom Metazoa; phylum Chordata; class Mammalia; order Rodentia; family Cricetidae; genus Cricetulus; species Cricetulus griseus. Next base: position 9,528,691 of record NW_023276806.1, read on the forward strand.
ACTGTGGAGTCAATGAGGTCTTAACACACAACTCCTCAAATCCATGGTTGTTCCTTCTCCCTTCTAATCATACCACCACTAATAATGAGTTTTATTAAGGAAGTCTAAATCTCAGCAAGTGTAATATTGTGAAATTCCATGAAATTTAAAATTTATGCAAGCCATTTTTGCTTATTCCCAAAGATGGAAGCTGTGTTAAGTTCAAATTGAATGAAATGTTCAAAATTTAGAGAAAAACCAACACAAACATGTTTATAGGCTATGTTTGCAAATGTCTGTGCAGAACCATATAAAATGGCTTCCCCTACTGTGACATCCATCCCTTAATGTCTGGAGAGCAAGCTGTGGTATGGAAAAGCTTCAGCTGCTAGCAAAGAGGTGCAAAGTTCAATACATGCATCCTAAGGACCATCAAGGGGCTAGGAGACAGCTCGTTTGGTAAAGGGTTTGCCACATTGGTGTGAAGGCCTGAGTTCAAATCCCAGCATTCATATTAAAAAGTCAGGCACTTTTATGGCAGCACTGGGGCAAACAGGAGTGGAAATAACAAACTCTCCCATCATGCTAGCCAAATGGTCTATTTGCATTAGTTGCGTGAATGTTTCTCAGAATGCAATTTGGTCATATTCAGCCCAGCCTTCTACAGTATCTTCCTATCCAACAAACTTCACACTCTTTCTTTCTTCTTAAATACATTTTAATTAAAACATAATTAGACTACTTCCCCCTTTCTTTTTCCTCCAGCACCTCTCATGCCCCAACCTGCTCCCATGTCCTTTCCACATTTCACTCAAATTGATAACCTCTTTTCTTTGGTTATTATTGTTACACACACACACACACACACACACACACACACACACACACACAAATACATATACTTACATACACACACACACACACACACACGCAAATACATATACTTACACACACACACACACACACACACACACACACACACACACACATACACACAAACACACACGTGACCTGCTGAGTCTAGTTTTGTTTGTTTGAATGGGTTCAGAGCTAACGTTTCATACTGGGTAACCAATTAGCATGATCATGCTTGGGATCTGCAGCACAGCTCCTACAACTATGGCTCAGGGAAAACCGTGGACAAGGCAGAAGGATCCTAAGAGCCAGACTACCAGGAAGTCTCCTGTGAGACGATCTTTCTTAAAACAATGCCCATACCAATAAGCATGCTATGAACAAGGGAAAAATCTCATAGGGTCTCAGCCTTAGACAAAGAACTACCGGTAATGACTGCTAAGAGAGGGACAATCTGTCTAGCTGAGCTAGTGAGACCCAGCTTCAATGACATGCCTTATCTCAAAAAAAAAAAAAAAAAAAAGATAAGAGCAACAGAGGAAGACATCATGCACAAGCCAGCTCATGCACACAATCATATATACACACGTGTATAAAGGAACTAAAGCACATTTACACTGTTGCTTGGCCTCCTCTTCACAGAGGACTGTCGCTATTCAGATATACACAGTACCTCGCTCCAAAACTAGAGCATAAGTAAATAAATAAACAATAAACTTCCAGTTTTCCCAGATTAGTTTCTTTAGATAGAAGGCTTGCCAAGCTTCAAAAAATATATAGTTTTAAAATGTTAAACTTTTATTTCTCTGGGGTACCTAAAAATTTGTAAGTTACCCCCAAATACCCTAAGTCACATATTAAAAATCATACTTTAATTTTAAAAAGTCCCTTTGAGGAAGCCACCTATTAGCTGTCTGGTTTAGCTAAGTGGGTTATAGAGTTTGTAAGTGCACAGAAGCACCTCTTCACAGGCTGCCCAAGTTTAACCATCTTGTCCCATAAATACGGAAGCCTCCTTGACAATAATTGGGCCTCCCTAATGCCCATATGGATTCAAACTCTGCAGGAAGGAAATGGATTGTAAATTCTGGCAACTGAACAGCACTGCACTTCCATATGTGTGCATTCCCAACCACAGGACTTGGAATTCACACTGTTGTTACAAACCATTTTTGTTAATTAGAGGCATCTTCATTTTTCACCTTTGCAAGTAAAGTTGTGAGAAACCCAGCATTTGCTTTGCTTATCTCCAATTCCCACTTGGCAGGCACCGTAAAAATCCATCTCCCAAAGTGCTGTCATATGCCCGGAGTCTCCAACTTGGCACAGCTCTCAGCTTTGACCTCAGGGAATCTTCATGTGCAACTCTTCCTGTGGTTTACCTCTCAGAGTTCTCTCTAAATTGAAAGGGAGCATGAGGGACAAGTAAAGACAGGTGCTCAACCAGCCAGGTTTATTTTAAGTGGTTCAAAAAAAAACCTATCTCTTGCAGGACCAAGCTGCCACAACATGGTCTCCGATAATTGCTCTTTACAAAGAAATTCAGGAAGAGCAAGGCCAATTAGCTGAACAATTAGAAGATGTGTTAACGGCACAATACACATTCATCAGAATTAGCACGCACACATGTTTCTGTAGATACTACATCAATCAGATTGGAAGAAATATAGATCCTGGTAGCCATGCCCTTGATTCTCCTCACATGCTACCTACCATGGGCATAGTAGCCCAGAGCATCCTGATTACATTTCAGCCCCCATGGGGGCACTCTCTAAGCTACCAGATTGTATGCAGGTCATGCCTGAATCTGGAAGGAGGCTAAAATTCTTAGTGTAACTGAATAAACCAGTCTGTTTACTGCACGTTTCCAGTTGCCAGACAATCTCAATACTTTAATTGTGTCAAATGTTCTTCCCATGAATTTTTCTGTAGTGTTTCCAGTTACTGCTGAATTTGCAGTATTTCCTGTTTTCACTATAAGTTGTAGGAAGTTGGAATCAGACAAAGGGGCTCTCTGCTCCACGTTCCATATCTCCTAGCAATGTTGGGAGTTGAAATTAACCATTCTTAAGAATATTCATTCTCAAGTTGCTTACAGCTCTTTGTGTGGGGTTAAGACTTTGTGGTCTTTCCTTGTATTCACTTTGACATGTCCAGTAGTTCAGCTCATCTTTACACAGTCATATTGATGTGACTGAATGTGTATAGCTTCCGAGATTTCTAGGAGACACAATCTCACAGATTACTCTCTCGGGTAACATATAAACTACTGATCTAGAGAACACCTTCAGTGAAAGACAGTAAAGTTCTTCCTTGTATATGAAATGACAAAATAAAGGCCTAAGCATTCATAATCATTGTCATCTCCCCTGCTCTTCTATATTTTGGCTCCAGACAGCTGGAAAACCATTTTCAATGCAGAATTGGTCAATGTATCTGAATATCATGATGGACTTGTGGCTTTTTCACATTTCATGTAAAATGGAATCTGGTATTCAAGCACTTTATTTCGAGTGTGTGTGTGTGTGTGTGTGTGTGTGTGTGTGTGTGTGTAACCTAGGCTCTAAATATGAGTTAAGTCCTCATAATTTTAACCTCCCTTTGGGAAAATTAATGTAAAAATTCTGGTTATATCTAAGTAATATTTGTTTTTCCTCTGTAAGCATGGGAAAAGAGGAGAAGGATGAGTACAGAATGAGAAAGAGAAGGAGGTGGAGGAGAAGACGACAGGAGGAAACCAGTGGGGACAATAATGATGTGGCTTCATACATGACCTAATAAATTTACAAAATCTATTTTAAAAGATACACCAATATATTATAATTAACCAATGCCATGAATGTCATTATATAGCTAAGCATGAGGGGATTTCACAGGCTGGGAGGTTGGGTGTAGCTCAGCTCAAGGGCTCCATTTTCAATCAAAAGCAACAATTCTTATATGCAATTGTGAAAACCGTTTGGACAAAAGCTGAGTCTCCTTTATGCCCCATTTAGCTAACCACATACATTGGGTTGAAATGGTCAAACACACAGAAACACATCTTCACACATAGTTATATACTCATAGCTGCGCATTGATCTATATTGCCGTAGCTATATGAAAGTATATGAGAGGTTCATGAGAATTCATTCCACTACAGACTCCGTGCAGATATGGGGGATTTTATTCTTTTATTACTAATTCAAAATGTGTCTTTTGCATATCTCTTACCTCACACACAGTTTTTACCTAAAATAATATTTCCTAAAGGTCAATTTTGTTCAAAGTTGTTATAAACAAGTGTTTACTAGTTTATAGTTTACACATCAAGAAGGGGAAACATGTTTTAGCCTAGAGTTTGAGTTTGTAGCCCATGGTTTAAGCAGGTTCTGCATTCTCTGCAGGGGGCCAGAGCATTGATTATGGCAGAAAAGGGGCAGGGAGAAGAGATACTCTCAGCTCAAGGCCGTCAGGATAGCCTATGTACACCAAGGCTGTGCCTCACTAACCTAATTCTGTAAGTTTCTGCCACTTCCAAATTTATCACTGCCTTATGGACACCAAGCCTTCAACATTGAGCCTGTGGGGCACAGCTCAAACAAAAGCAAGCCTGCAACACTGAGGCCATGATGGCACAGTTCACACACAAATTCTGAAAGCTCTGTGTCTCACTGATTCTCTTATAAAACAAAAAAAGTATAAACAGATTGGTGACCAAATGTATGCGACCCTCCTCACCAGCACAAACTATACCTACTAGGGTTTAGTAGTTACTACAGTGTTCTTTTAGTGTGGAATGAATTGCAAATGTATGGAATTAAAACACCATGGACATACTCTTTCCCAAGTTTTCTGTGTCATCAGTCTGGCACAAGCTGACTTTTCTCTGTGTCCTGGAAGCCTTATATCAAGGCTGCAGCCAGCTGCCTTCCCATGTGGAAGCTCCACAGGGAAAAAAGTGATTCCCAGCTCACTGCATCTTGGCAGACTTTTTTCTTGGGGTTTTATGACCGAGTTTACCGTGTTCCCTGCAGCTATTGGCCAGGAACACCTCTCCGCTTCTCTTTTATTACCTGGACACCTACACAAGCAAGTCAGAACATGGCTTCTTGTGTTTTCAAAGTCAGCAAGAGTTTTCCCCAACAGAAAGGTCCAGTTGATTTCCTGCTTTCCTGATTAATAGAGACCTACACAGATAATGTCCCTTTTGACCAAAGGACTCAATTACATTCTCAGAATCGCTTCACCTTCATCAATGGCATCTAGAATGAAATCACCATAAACAGAGTCTTCCCACGGAAGAAAGGCAGGGTTCTGTACTGTTAGCTTGCCACTAGTTAACCATAGAGGTCTGGAGGTCTACACAGAGAGGAGACAGGAAGTGATAAGGTGGGACAGGAGCTCAGTCCTTAGAGTCAGAGGTAAGAAGTCTTTCTAGAGGCTGGGTGCTCTGCTTGTCTAATCTTTCAGCTTTCACTCTAACAGCTGACTCCAGGTTTTTATTGAAAAGACTAACTAGGATAGTGCTTCACTCTGCTACAGCTATACTGGTCTTAGATTCTGACTATATCTTTGACTGAAAATGAGGACATGGAAACTCTAAGGTGTGGTTGGGGAGTTGGGTGTTATTGTAGATGTGAGGTAGAGCACAGCCAGAGGCATTTGGAGGTTCCAGACAAAACAGGGCCCTGAAAAGAGGGTGGGAGGGAGAATGATAGAGGAAACGGAACAAGAGAGGAGCCTCAGGTCAAGAGGCAAGAGTAAGCCAGCCAGGAGCCAGGAGCCAGGAGCCAACAGAACACATGGCCAAAGTGGCCATATTCTGCAGGAATCAGAAGCTAGAGGAAGGAAGCCCAGCCCTGTGGGCTAGAGAAGTTTAAGGCAGGACCCTGGGGAAGAGGTGCTGGGAGAAGCCCTGCCCTAGATACCTACCACAGTCTCTGAAGGTGACTTAGCCATCAGAGGTGTTGATTCCTAGCAAGTGGGATTATATGGAGACATATAGGTGGCCAAGAAAACTTGTGTCCTAGAATTTATATGAAGTTGGCTTTGTATGTGTGCGCATATTCATATGAAGGTATGTTTAAGCATACACACCTGAGACAGGCCTAGAAATGGAGGGGGTTTCTCTGGAGGTTCCAACCTCAGGTTTTGAGACCAGGTCTCTGCTTGGCCTGGAGCTCACCAATCACCGACACTGGCTAGCCAGTGAGACCCAGAAATCTACCTGCCTCTGCCTCTTTCATGCTGGATCACCTCTATATCCATTTGTGGGTTTGTCTTCAGTGTGTGTTCTTATGATTAGAGCTCATGTATTAATACTTGCATAGCAAGCCCTTTAGTAACTGAGCCACCCCTCCAGGCCAACTTGCTGACTTTTTAGTAGTAAAACAGCCCATAATATTTAAGGGAAGGGTATTTAGGAAAATTACCTCAGAGGTTGTAGTCTTACGATAAAGCATTTTTAAAAATCTACTAACCAGTTAAAATCAAATCAAATGCCAAGTCAGCAAATAGAAAACAGATAATGAGTATAGACATTAAAAGAGTGTTTTGCCTCCGAGATTTATTATCTAATAACATATTCATGTATCTATTTGCTATTAGTTTTGGCTTTGGGGTTTTTTTGTTTTGCTTTGCTTTGTTGGCATAGGCAAACTGAGGAATACAATGAGTCAAGACTAGAAGCTGTTTCTCCCCCTTCATACTGAGAGCCCAGGAGTAAGCACACTTGAGTTCTCTAGACAGACAATTGAATCAAAAGCATCTTAGACTTCCTCAAAGAAACATAAAAGACAGAGTAACAAATTCAAATGACCAGTTTAAAAACAAGGGCAACTTCTCCCTTTTTCCCTTTCGTTTAGTCTTTATAATCACCAATAAAAATATTCTAAATATAATTACCTATCCAGGCCTCCCTTACCACCCAAATATGGCCCTGCTTTCATGACCTTAGTTCCTGTTCTCTGAGAATTTGTGACTGTAACTTGTGAGCTAAATCTTAATACCTCTATAGAAAAATGACATAGAGGAAGCAGATGTAGAACGCCAAAGCAAAGGAAAGTCTGAGAGTTTTATGAGGCCTGAAGCCAACATCACTAAATTAATTCAACATAAATATTTACTCCCCCCCATTAATTTAAAGGTAGACATACTCAGACCAAAAATGCATAGAAAGTTGATGGGCGAATGTCCTTCTCTATGCTGTTAATATATGTTCGTTTTATTGGTTGACGAATAAAACACTGATTAGCCAATAGCCAGGCAGAAAGTGTAGGCAGGGCTACCATACAAGGAGAATTCTGGGTAGAAGACACAGAAAGGAGCCTGAAGTGAGATGCCATGTAGCTGCTGGGAAATAGGATGCCAGGCATTCTCTGATAAGATAAGACCATGCAGAAATACATATATTAGTAGCTATGGGTTAATAATGAAGAGAGAGCTAGCCTGAGCCATTGAAAAACAGTTTCTGATTAATATTATCGTTTGTGTGTTTATTTGGGACTGAACAGCTTCAGGACCAGGTAGAACAGAAACTTCTGTCCACAGAAAGTTCTTATCAAAAAGTAAATATCTAAAAACAGTTTATTGCCATTTTGCTAATTCTACTTTAATTATATTAGAGTTCATTTTCTAGTAGCTTCTCTTTTTTAATTTTCTATCTTTTTATTGATTCTTTGTGGATTTCATATCATGCATCTCAATCTTCCTCATCTCCTCATCCTCTTTCTTCTGCCCTCTTCCCTTGCATCACCCCCAACAAAATTTAGTCATAAAACAAAATAAATAAATAAATAAATAAGTGAATACTAAGGCTTGGTGTGGAAGCTGCAGTGTGGCCCAATGAGTCATGCAGCTTACCCTTTAGACCATGCATCTTTACTTGTAAGTGTTCATTGCAATGAGTCATTCATCTGGTTGGAGGCCTCTGGCTTCTGGTCCACTCTCAACAGTGGACCTGCACCGGGACTACTCCTCTATATCCTATTGTTACTTTGTGTCATGTAGACCCTGTAGCTTTGGATCTGGCCAGGAGTGGTACATGGCCTGCTCTCCCATATGCTGAAGCTGGTAAGGGGCAAGATTAGCTCTCCCACTCTCATAACCTGGGGATCAGCTCTTCCTGCCTGCAGTAGGCAGTGAGCAGGGGAGAGGAGTGAGGGGCAAGGGCGTTTCCACCCACAGCACCATGTGACAGACCTTGGAGCTAGCCCTCTCACTTCACATCTGCAGGGCCAATTGAACCTCTCTCTGCTCTGCTAGCTTGTCTTAAAGGAAACAGTAACATATTTACTTAGTTATGTTTTTGAAAATATGTTCCAGTATATTGATACTTCATGGGGTGAACTAAACCAAAACATGGAATACACATCACTTGAAGCAATGAATGTACTGTCCTTAGACATTTCCAGAAGAGACACAGCAAACATTATCGATACAAAGGCTCTAAATACTTCTTGCATGAGCAAAAGCCTGTTCTCCCAAATCTTTTAAAATTCACAAAGATAAGTTTAAAAATATTTTAACCATCTGAAGATCTGACCCATGATGAAGATTTATTGATAATCTTAGTTCAGAACCAGAGCAAAGAATTTTGCTCACAGTGTCATAAACCAAACTATAATGTATGTGTCTGGAGACTGGAGCGAATGGCAATGAACCAGGCCTGCATGGATGTATACGCATAAGAAAGACAGCATGTGGCATTTCCTTAGGAGAGGACCATTTTATAAGTTATTTTTCATAGGAAAAATGCTAAGAACAATAATGCAAGAGTTAGGAAAATTAAAATTCAAAAGGGCACTTTACTAGCAAGCATATGCCAGGTTTGTGTGTATATTATTTCACTCTATGCTCTCAATAATGGTAGGAGAAAGATGTTCTATCCTGATTTTACAAGACATGGTACTCAGCAAAGCTTGTGATCAGGGACTGGAGATAACCTAGTAACTCAGCTATTTAAAGTACTTGTACGAAATCATGAGGACCAGATTTCAGAACTCAGCATCCATGTAACAATCTAGGCGTCCCAGAAAATACCTGCATGTCCAGCTGTAAGAAGAGTAGAGATAGAAGCATCCCTGAAGCTTGCTGGCTTGCTAGCCTACCCAAGACTCTTCAAGTTCAAAGGGAAAGTCTTCTTCCAAAGGAATGGGTGAGGAGGCTATCTGATGCCCTTTTCTGGCCTCATGCGCATGGGTATACACTCATTCAGACACATGCACTTATAGATGTTATAATTAGTTGATCACATCAAAGAAAGCCTTGAGATGAGACAATACGTGTCTTTAAGAAAATGCTGTGTTCTTGTTTCTGCTTTGAGCTTTAACTTAACTCTTGAGGCAGGGTTATACATCTTACCATCCCACTCACAGACACATCGAAACATTGTGGCAGAACAAGAACAGGTGTGCCTCACCCTGGCACCATGATTCTCCCCAGAGCACGGGAGCTGGGATTCACATTGCTACAGTCTGATTCCTTACAGACCCTCCAGGGAACTAAACTGTGTCTGAGTCACAAAAGTCTCCACAGGCAATGAAGCCTAATTAAGAAAGTATGAGACAGCTGGTGTAGACGACATACAATGGGAAGTTTTAGACCAATGGCAAAACTTCTTTGCAATGCTGTGAGACAGATTATCAGTGAACCAATGAGTTGCTCTCTGCACTGCAGTTAAATGACAATAAAGCACTCGTTTGCTTCATGTTTGAGGTACTGTAGAGTATGTCTGTATCTGGAATAGGTACAACTCTCCTGGTTCTTTAGATGAGGAAACTAAAGTGAAGAAAGCCTAAGTAATAAGCAAAAGGTCACACGGTGATGGTTAGTGTGCAGGTTTGTATGGAGAACCAGGAGGACTGGCTCCAAACTCCCCTTCTCATCTCTGTCTTTACCTGTAAATTGTGACCATGAGTGTTTTTATTCAAATATATAAGCACAGCTCAACCATCAGGAAAGGAAAGGCCAAGGATACAAAAGGAGGGAGGAAGGGAGAGAGAGAGGGAGGGAGGGAGGGAGGGAGGGAGGGAGGAGGGAGGGAGGGAGGGAGGGAGGGGAAGAGGAAAGGGAGAGGGAAGAAAGCAGACATATGAATAGAGTAGAGAGCTGTGGACATTTTCAAATTAACTCCACAAAATAATTATAATGAATAAAATAGTTTACAATCTAAATACTACCTAGCATAGGGTTATATCTTTTCTGACATCTGAAGGAATCTACAAATTTAGGTTTTTTATATTAGAATGCATTTTCACATGTGTTAGTGAAGCCAAGTTTAAAAACTTTGAAATTCCCAAATACTAATTGTGTGTGTATAGTTGTGATGCAAACTCTCGGCACTATTTTTCTCATTTCCTGTATCCAGATAGCAATCAAAACTTAATGTCTCTGGATATAAAAGATGGAAAAAGATATGACTCTTTTTGTTTTGTTTTCAACACAGGGTATCTCTGTGTAGCTTTGGAGCCTATCCTGGCACTCGCTCTGGAGACCAGGCTGGCCTGGAACTGACAGAGATCTGCCTGCCTCTGCCTCCCGAGTGCTGGGACTAAAGGCGTGCGCCACCAATGCCCGGCCAGGATAGGACTTTTTAAAAGGCTGCTATTTGTCAAAGATGAAGGACAATTCTCCAGCTCTACTCACAGATAGGTTTTCATTTGCTTCACACTGTTTTTTAAAAGTGTTGTTTGTGGCTCTATCCTTGCCCTTAGAGTCTACACTGCCAACTTGACTGCAAGCATCTGGCCCTGTGCACCCCTCATCTCCACCTCTCAAGTTCTGAGATCACAGACTCCTATGTCATGCCTGTTCTGCTTTTAGGTAAAGCCGGAAAAACTGAAATGTGGACCTTAAACTTGGCTAAGAGAAACTTTATGCCCTGAGCCATAAAGCCGGCCCATGAGGCAGGGTTTTGGCTTTTAGTTGTTGTTTTAGTTGTTTTTTGTATTGTTTTGTTTTGTTTTGTTTTGTTTGTTGATGTTCAAGAACCTGAAACTTTGCATGAAAAAGCTAAGGATTTATGTCAGAAATACCTCTCTGCTCCTATAGAAGAGTGGTCTTAACAAACTAAGGGGGATGGGAGTAGACAGACAGACAGACAGACAGACAAAGAGTGCATGTGGTAATGAACAACACTTGAGTTCTGTTGACAGACACCAGTCACTCCACCAGGTTCTTGAGTTCAAGCCTGTAGAAGTCTTCAGCAATGGTAGGTCAGTGGGATCCCCACCCTGGAGCAGTCTGACACTTTCACCTTCGTATATTAAGAAGTTGTTTCATTCTGCTAACACATCTGCTTAATTAGTAATGTGTCTTGCATGGCATGAATCATCCACATGCGTCATGCATTTCCCAGCCTTGAACAGAAAAATTAGTTTTTCCCAAGTTTTTCTTCTCCTTTCATCAAATTGCATCTTGATGGATGCAGACATTTTGGGGAAAGTCATTTTCATTGTCTGATCACTGGGACATGTATTTGTGCAGAGAACAAACAAGCTGATCAGTAGACTCCGAGCTTTGCACCGACTGGAGCCAGTCGGCATTCTGGGACCCAGGAACCCTCTGAAGCTGCCTAAAAGCAAATACAGCTTCAGGGACTCTGCTGCAACCCCCAGTGCGGTTCTGCCAGACAAGCTGGCACCACAGACTTCCAGAGTCTCCTTACACCACACCACGACTGCTGCAGTTTCAAATGTTAAATAATCTCTCCAACTTGCTCTAGAAACTCAAGTTGGCTTATTAAAGTTTTTTTCTCTCTCTCCTCTTCTCTCCATCTGAAAAACTTTGCTGCACTGACTCCAATTCTCCCGTGCTTTGTTACGTCGTTATTGAACAAGTTTAATGATTTGCTGAGGACTTCATCTAGAGGCATTACCGAGCAGTCGAGATTAGAAACGTGTGGTGGAGGAGGCTTTCCCAGAATAAATGAAAATATTTTATTCAGCTACTGAGAAGGGTCTCCAGAGATCAAATTAGAAGCTAGCTGTGAAGGGAGATGTTTAGGCATGCCCTGGAATTATTTATCAGCATTTTCTGCTTGTGTGAGAATAAGCAGACATTAAGCTTAAATTAAACAAAGGGGGAAAGAAAACAGGCCTTTTCAGTAATTTGACTGCTAATGATATTTCTGAATTATTCTCAGCTTAATAGTTTAAGTAATTTGCAATGATAATAATTGTTTCTGCAACAGCTACAATGATGTAGACTTTTTTTTTCCCTTTTTGCCAAGATCAACCCTCTTTAAAACCTTTGATGGACATGTAATTGCTAATTTATCGTGGGCTTTGTTAATTTTTAAATTTGTTTTCTTGTCCTTGACATTTCTTTTAATTTAATTTTATTTTATTACATTCATCAACAACTTGAGAAACTGACTTAAAAGTCCATTAAAAAGGGATAAATGCTCTTTATGTTGCACTTGTTTGTCTTTATTTATAATGAGGCCGATCTTGTGCATCCGCTAAATGAGGCCCCATTACTTCTTCCAGCATGAATGTCCTTTCCTCATGTACTCATTCAAAACAAGTTTGCTGTTAGGGACTGTTGGAAAGATGTAAACCATTAATATTGGTTGCAAGTGTCCCTTAAATAATTACACAAAACACCGAACTCTATACTGAATGTATTTTAAATAGCAGCTAGGTGATGAAGTTCCATAAAACATGTTCAGCCTGACACTTGTTGAGTGAATACTGCACATTATCACAAATAATTGGAAACTGAGACTACTTTTTGCATAAAAATGCAAAAGGCCATTAAACTAGAAACTAATCCCGTAGGTGTTATGACTGTTTTCCATACAGAGGAAATGTAAATATATAACTGGGCATTTTGTCAGCCAGTAAATTGTCTTTCTCCTGTTCTAAACTAAGTCACCATATTAATCACGAACATTGAAATGTCCAAAACTGCTAAAACCTCTCCCAACACTCACTATTTCAAAGGTGACATGCTAGATGGAAATGATATTTTTTCCTAGGAATTCATGTTGCCTATATGAATATTCTTGATTCAAATTAACTATTTTTAAAGTGGATTTGATTGTCTACTCTCAAAATTTCCATTAACTTATTCCATTGTGAATTAGAACTAAATTGCACTTGAAAATTTTAAAAGGAGTAGAAAGGAAAGGGGAAAAAATGGGGGAGAGCTGAGGTGAAATGAGGATTCAATGATAACCGTGCTTTCTGGTCCAAACGCAGGGTGGGGGTGAAGAAAATTGCTAGGGGACACGGAGGATTGGAGGTTGAAGGATAGAAAAAGAAGGAGGAAAAAAGAGCCCACCCATGTATGCATTTAACACACACACACACACACACACACACACACACACACACACACACACACAGTATTTATATGATTTGAGATGAAAGTAAATGAAATAGAATGTATTTTCCTGGATCTGAAATGTCACAGTTGTTAGTGACTTCCAAACATTTCACAAGGGCATTCTCAGCTCTCCAGGTAGACGAAAGTGCTTGAGAATTAAATAATTACAAAGTGAAGCATCAATATGGCAAGAAGGCAAACTAGAGTACTGTGGAGTAAAATGAGAAGAGGTTATATTGACCAACATAAAGGAAGGCAACCATTCAGGGAGACACAGTAATGAAACAAATCAAATGCACACTAGCTCCTTTGAAAATATCTTCAAAGTTATTTTTACATACACATGTATATATACATATACATACATACATACATACATACATACATACATACATACGTACGTACGTACGTACATACATTCGCTTGTGTTTTTGTATGGATCCTTTTATTTCCTGAAATGATGGATTCTGGGTTTTCTTTCTTTTTTTGTTCTGTTAGTGAGGGAAGTTCTTCACATTCTTTCAATAGAGTCCATCTTTTATCAAACAATGCAGTTGGTTTTTGATCTCTTTCAAAAGTATGGACAATCATCTTGCAATATTCGCCCAGCTGTAATGACATTCAAATCCTGACTTCCTATTTCTACCACAAAATACGCAACATGAAATTTTTGCTTTGTCTTTTTTTTTTCATAATTCCAGGTGCCTCAGAAATTCCAGGAACATGTACCATATAATTCATAATATAATTGAACTATTTTAATGCCAATGTTTATCACCTTGATATAAATTAAAGTCTATGGTAGTCATCTTTACATCATAATGGCACAGGAGTAAAAATATTAACTTATGAGGGAGAAAAAAGTCTATTTTGACCCGTGGTTCAGTTGCTGGGTCCTGTTACTTTGGGGCTTGTGACAGGTAACACAATATGTTGGTAGTGTATGTAGAAAAAATATGTTGAAGACCTGGAATCAAGAAGCAGGGTTCTTTGAAATGCTATTGCAGATAGCACCAGGGCCTGAGTTGAAAGTTTGGGAGAGAAATTCATCAATGTTAACTATTGCTGAATTCACTCCAGTAGGTTGTGTTTCTTTTCCTTAAATATTTTCATCTTTCCTCAAATATTTGGGCCTAGAACCAAATGAACCCTAGACCTCTACAGATGAAGAGTTTTCTGTCCCTCAGAAGTCAGTACTAAGGGAAAGTCTACACATTTGATGAATAAACAATGAACTTTCCATTTTATCACTAAAGAGGTGTGTAGTCCTGAGTTTACAGCCAGTCTCTGTGCCTGCTCCCATGTTAAGGCCCACTGTCCACAAAACAACTACTTACACTTTCCAACACAGACAAGTAAACAAAAGCCTTTCTTACACTCCCACCCTCCCGTGTGTGTGTGTGTGTGTGTGTGTGTGTGTGTGTGTGTGTATGTGTGTGTGTGTATGTGTGTGTGTGTGTGTGTGTGTGTGTATGTATGTGTATGTGTGTGTGTGTATGTGTGTTGTGCATTCCTAACTCAACAGTGATGACTTCATTAAATTTTTTGGAGACAGTTTGATGACGGATTTTTGTGGATGGTGAGAGCATCGTATTACTTCATCATTTGGCACCATTTTGCAGCACTGGCTAAGTACCCTTTATTTTGATAACCTCTTCACCTCCCAAGAACTGTATTTCAATGATTAGCATATAGCAGCCTAGAGGCCAAATCTATTCAGTTATTTGCCTTATGAATACATTTTATTGAACAAGCTTCACTCATTTGTTTATGAATTATCTGTAACTCCTTTTGTAGTCTGTGGTAGAACTATGTACTTGGAACAAAAATTATACTTTCCATAAAGTCAAAAGTATATACTCTGAGTCTTGATGCAGAAAAAAATTGTCAGTTTTATTAGACCTCATGATACCTTTTATTTAGGTACATTTCTGACTAGAGATTAATTATCCACACAAACATTCACTTTCTTCCTTGGTCTTCTCAGTGTTCTTGTCTATCCAGGTTATACCCTGGACCTTTTGTTTTTCTTAATCTACATCATCTCTGAAAGTTCCTCCATGTGTATATGGTATTTCCTCAACCCAGCTGGCCTCCATGTCCAATTATATATACCCAGCCCAAACATCTCTTCTCAGCTTCTGCCAGCAGTCTTCCTCCTAGGTACCTTATACACTTCTAAAATTTAACAGTGCCCAAATTGAGCACCACGTCTCCCTCACTCTCCAGTCTGTGCTTCTTCTGCCTTCTGTCTTACTGATTAGTCCTGCTGTTGCACAAGCCACTATCCAAGTTTTCACAGAGACTCACTTTTGGCTTTTCATCTAACATATCAGAATTGTTTTATAGTCATCACCATACAATGTGGTTTCATTGTCTCCAACCTGGATCACTCCAAAAGCCAGTTCTTCATTCTTCTCATTTTTGGCAATGTGACTGATACATTTTTCTTTTCCATTTTCTTTCCCACTTCTCATGCCCCCAGCACACATTCAGATGTAAAATTTGAGAATCAAACATTTGTTTTCTTCATGAAAATCATTCCCATGCTCACAAATTCTTCTAGATTGTCACGCAGTCTCATTTTAATGTTCTGCAACTCTTCCACGATTCCTGTTGAAATAGTATTTTTTACAACCCATTCTCTTCTATTGATTGAAATTGAAGCTCCCCTCATTAACAGGTTTTACAAATTGTACAATTTTTAAAGAAAGCTCACAGGAATCTTGACTGAACAAATAGGCTACAAGGTTTTAAAAAGTTGCATACTCAACCCTAGCATGTTTCTGAATAAAACTACTGAAGTTTCAAACATAAAAATATTGTTTGATTTCTTGTGCTTAATTCATAAAACACATGAGCCTGTGTGTCATTTGCTGTGACAACTCAGGAGGCCAATTCTGGTTGTAAATGTGCTTGTCCCTTACAGCTGGACTATAGTAGGATTTTGGTGAACATTGTATTGTGGTTGACACTTTGGAAGGTACTTCTTGGATACATGCTACAGGAACTTTAAAAATATGGAGTACCTATAAATTTAAAAATGAATCATTTTCCAAATGCAACATGGCTTTGTACAGTCATAGAGTTTTCCAGCTTAAACATCATTGTATTTAATTTATATATTGCTGATAACCAAGAGTTAACTTTAAATTATGTTTCTAGATTAGTCAGGTAATTTTACAGTAGATCCTAAAGTCATGAAAAATATTTAATAAAGCCTAGTTCATTAGTCAAGCCAAATGGTTAGCCATAATGGATCTCCCACATAGAAAACTTACTATTATCACATTAACACTCATTTGTTGATGGTGTTTCCTCAAAGAAGAAACCATAATTCACAAAAGCCATCTTTGTTGCCTGGAAACAATGCCACTCACTTCAAGCTGCTGGAACCCAAACCGATATATCATTGTATTTCCAATATTTATAGTGTATCCAGTTTTCATGTCTGAATTTCAATCTGGAAAATTGCATGGTACAAAACCTGAGGCAGACTCCTGACAGTACCCATGTGGACAGAGAAGTATTCTGCAGGACTCCTTACTAATGACCAATTCTCCATTTACTAAGGGAGGGAGGGAGAAGAGTTTCATGGCAAATCAAATTATGTTCTGTGCTCTTTCAAACTATATGCTTGAACAAGCAATGTGACACCCTAAATGAAGTGAGGATGTGATTGTAACATCACTATATTTGGGGCAAATCACTGCTCAAATGTTGATAACAAAATGTTAATTTGTTTTTGTTTTGTTTTGTTTTGTTTGTAATTCTCATTTGTTTCTTTTCTCCTTTAGTGCTTTTGCAAACAGTATACACAGACCATCATATGGGAACAGAGGAAGAGTCTCAGGGGAATCAGTCACCATTGCCACCTTAACTCTTTGTAAACAATTAGATGGGGGGCTGAGGTTTTTTTTTTTAAAAAAAAAAAAAACAGGTCTTCAAGCAAGTTAAATGTTGTGATTTTTAATTCATAGAAAATATTTCAATAAAGATTTTGAATAGTAATGACAGGGAAACTACATTTTTTTAGTCTCACATTTCTGCCAGAAAAACAGTGCGGATTTAGTTGGTGAGCTGAGATAGCTTCAAAGCAATGATGTCCCTAGTTTAAGACAGCATGAAAACTCTCATCACTCAGGGTTTTGGTGTGCCAACATTCATCTTCAGGATGCTGAGTACCTTCACTTCTGTGTCATCAAAAGCCAATGTTCTTCTGCTAGATATTCAGAAGAGAGATTCATAGATCACTGTTTGTTTTAGCATCTTTCCTGATGCAATGATAAAGCACTCTGGCCAAAGTTTAGAGGATAAGAGTTTATGTGAATTCTGCTGTAATTAAAAAAAATAGTGGCATGAGAAAGATGCCATGTGACAAAGTTCAAGTGGAGCAGGTTTTTATTAAGGGAAATGATCATAAAAAGGGGGAAGAAAGAGGAAGGGAGACTGGCCTCCAGAGACAGAAGCAGCAGCAGAGTGGAAAGAGAGACACAGACAGTGAGTAACAGAGAGAGAGAGGGAGAGAAAGGAGAGAGGGGAGAAGGATGGGAGGTGGGGGGGCCCTTTTAAAAGGAAACATAGTGAATGTGCACAAGTGGTGCTATTAGTGGCTGCAGCTGAGGGCATATCCTGTCAGAACTCCAAGGACAGGCCAGTGCAGATGCCTGAATGCTAACAACTTCCAATTCCAGGTCGCAGTCCATCACTGAGGGGAGTCAAGACAGGAACTCAAGGAGGAAATTTGAAGCAAACTTGCTTCCTAATCCATATTAAGCATCACTGACCAAGGAACCCATCCCACATCCAAGGAACCCTGGCAGGAACTATGAAAGATGCTGTTTGTCAGCAGGAAAGCAGGCTCATCCTCAGCTATCTTCCCTATACAGTTCATGACCATGTTCTTAGAAAACGGTGCTGCCCACAGTGGACTGGATTCTTTTACACCAATTAACAATCAAGGGAACCCTCCACTGACAAGCCCACAGACCAATTGAATCTAGACAGTGCCTCAATTAAAATTTTCTCCTCAGAAAATTCTTCGTTCTGTCAAATTGATAGTTAAAGCTAACCAGGACATATTTTATTTAGCCAATTACAGTTCTTTGTTGTCACTCAGCTTCAGTAGAAGAATTTAATATGGGGGGGTGGAGTGGAAAAGAATGAGGAAGAAGAGGAGGAAGATCAGAAAGCGGTGGAGGAGGAAGAGGAGACAGAGGAGGAGAGTAGCAAATGGACCCATTTGCATTTGGGAAAGCATTCACTTAGGAAACAGGAATTTGAGTTCAATCTCAGCTAAGCCATTTTATAAGATTAACTCCTACTGAAGAAGACACAGTAAGTAAGATGCCAGCATGGGGCATGATTTCTTTACCTTAACAGTACAGACAGAGGTCACCAGCCTTTTCTGATACCCTTTATGAGTGCCAGGAACATGAATATGATATCTGGAGGGGAAGCAGCCATGTTTTAACCATACAACCGTGACACACCATGGCAAATGGTACTATAGAAAGATGGACACTGGACAGTGTTTATTGTCTGTCTGACTACTGTATGAGGGCAGAACTGCTTGAAGGTATTTGAACAAAACAAGGAAAAGTCACTGTCAATTGACATGTTTGAAGAGGTTAAAGGAGTTTCTAATTTGATGAAGGTATTTTATGTCCTTTCCAACATGCCTTGTGAACCTCTGCTTGGAGCCCTAACAACACCATGTTATGCAACAAAAACATGGGATGCTGGGAAGCAAAGCCTTCAGGAGGCCAAATACCTGGGATACAGCACTGGGAAAAGATTGGTCCTCTAAAAGATGAGGTTAGATAATCCATAAAGCCCACAAATAAGCATCAACGATGAAGGAGGGTGACTACACACCGTGAATAATTTTAAATTGCACTTTATTTTATTTTTAAATAAATGTTCTAACAACAGGTATTAATGAGATTTGGGATAGTATCACTATGCATACACATAACATATTGTGGTCAAATCTAGCTTCACTCTATGTACATATCCCAATGTATGCATCCCTTTTTAGCCTTCAGGAATCACTAATTAACATGGAGATTGGCTTTTTTTTTTTAAAGCTTCAACAAATGAGAGAATCGACTGGCAATTGCCTTTCTGTGTGTAACCTGTTTTACTTAGAACAATGGCCCGTTTTATCTATTTTGCTTCAAATGATAGGATTTTATTCTTTTATATGACTAATATTCCATTGTAGATATATGTATTTTCTTTATTCATGCATATATTGATGAGCACCTATACTGACTCCATAAGTGCCATGAATAGCATGGCATTAGACATGGCTGTGCAAGTGTCACTCTGGTATGCTGATTTTATTTTCTTTGGTCATATGTACAAAAAACAAAATGGCAAGAGCTTATAGTTGGACAAATTGCCTAGTAGTCAGATGACAAACAACTAATATCCACACTACAAATAAAACTCAAAAATAAGCGGGGCGTTGGTGGCACATGTCTTTTATCCCATCACTCAGGAGGCAGAGACAGGCAGATCTCTGTGAGTTTGAGGCCAGCCTAGTCTCCAGAGTGAGTGCCAGGGTAGGCTCCAAAGCTACACAGAGAAACCCTGTCTCGAAACACCAAAACAAAACAAAACAAAACAAAACAAAACACCTCAAAACTACTTTTAAGAAAAATAAATTCAATATTAATGTAGAGAAATTATCTTAACAGAAACTTCCCAAGAGAAGAAAATCAAATGACCAGTAATATATGAAAAAAACAGCTCATTATCATCAGCTATCAGGAAAATCCTATTCAAAACTACAGTGGGGCTTTCTCTGATGCCAGTCAGAATGGCTGATGAGGATGCAGAGACAAAGGAACTCTCTTGTACTGTTGAGAACACAATTAGCTCAGTAATGTGTGGGGTATCATGGAGACTCCTCAAACCAGGAATCAGGAAGCAGTGTAGACAATAAAATGCAGCCTTCTTTACAGCATTTTACATTGTGCATAACAACAACTGCTAGGAATTTAATAATTTAAGGGAGCAAAGCAAGTAATTCAGACAGACGAGAGAGAGGTGTCACCCAATTCCTGCTGCTATTGTTCAGTGCATTTGCCTGCCCTTCTTTTTGTCTTCCTTCACTCACTCCCTCCTCCCTCTCTCCTTCCTTCCCTCCTTCTTTCCCGCCTTCCTGTCCCCTTCCTTCCTCCCTCCCTCTTCCCTTCCCTCTCCCCTTTCTTCCCTCACTCCTTCCTTCCCTCATTCATCCATCTCTCCCTACCTTTCTTTCTTCTTTATCACTCATTCCCCATAATTCAGAAATAAAATATACTGAAAATACAAACATTAAACCATGTCACTGAGCTATTTTGTGCCATTTAGAAAGCCAAAAATTTTAACAAGAATAACAAATGCAATTCTTTGCACAATAGAATTTCCCAGGAGACTGGTCTCTGAAACTTGCAAACTGTAAAAGGTGAGATTTCTAATTATTTATTAATGATGTTATTTATTCTACTAAATTTGAAAAAATACATTTGACATGGAACCAAGTAACACATTGATTATATTTTGGATATTTTATGATTAGAAAGAAGGGTGATAAATGATAAATTGATTAATATTTATACAAAAAAAAGCATTAGTGAGCACTGGGCATAATCAGCACTCTGAAATGCAGGAATGTTTTAGAAATGCCTGCATCCTTTAAGCTCCTTGCTACTTCAGCTCTTGACCCTCTCCCTTCCAGCCTTTAGTTGTGAGTTAACAAAATGATGTGGTCACACATGTTTTCAAGTAAAATTTTACGATAAAATGTATTAGCAGGTCAAAGAGTTCTAAATAAGCACTCTAATTTTCATCGAAAATATTATGGGTGTTTGTATCATATTCAGTAATGAAAATGGAAATTATTTACTCTGGGGACCCTCACCATATTATAGTTAAATTATTTGCATCTTGATAAATGATTTGCATGCTAATGAGCATGTATTCCCAGAACAACCCTACACAAGCTTTCTCTGTATTTTCATCCTTAAGAATACATGATATCATACAATACAAAGATATAAACATCTTAAGAGGTCTACAGAGTAAGTCACCTCCCCTTTTTTTTTCTTTTTGCAAATTGCTTTTTGTTAGGTTAGTGAATGTCTTATATTAAATTTGCAGGAATATTGAAGAGTACATTAACTCTTATTAACTCTGAGACTTTTCAAGCATTGATTTATTTATTCTTTTCCCATCCTCATATTTTGCTTTAGACTTTTCTACCCATGTGACCATAAAGGAAAACAAAATAGAAAGCTTTCTTTAGATGGCAAATAAGCCCTTGCCTATTTGGGTAAATTTTAATCCCTCTGTTCTTTTCTTGAATAACATTCATCACTCTGGTCTCTCCAGAGATAAGATTTCCAGTGTCTAGTCAGCTACTACAAGGAGAACAACACACTTTTGGTCTTTGATGTCTGCAGTGTGTGTGTGTGTGTGTGTGTGTGTGTGTGTGTATGTGTGTGTGTGTTTTATATATAAAATATGTTGATTCCCTCAAGGGAGTTCTTACATGAGCTAAAATATAACTTGAAATGTTAGTGAGAGCAGGTCAGTTCCCAGAGGGAAAGCCTATTTCTTCACACTTCCTTGTTGGAGAATGAATAGGCTAATTGGAAAACTGGAAGTTATGAGGATTTGAAAGTGAAACAGGTGAAAATGTAACTGATGATAATTAAAGGCTAATTATCTTCAACCCACAATTGGCCACAGGAGGTTATTCTGAGCCACATGAAGAGGGAACATGGGAGAAGAGCAGGTGGAGAAAACACACAGAAGGGCCTACAATTCTTTAACTAGGTGACTATACCAAACCTCATGATAAGTGAACCTGGGAATGAGCAGAGGGGAATACATGCAGAAAAGCCTAGGATTCCTTAATGCAAGTTCACTGTTAAACTATAGGCTGTTATTGAAACTGTGGCCTCTGATGCCCAGTACTTGACTTTCACTGCCATTCATCTTTTATTCTAAATCTCTTTAATAACTAATACAAGTGACTTAACAGAGTGAGGACATTGCAGTTTCAAATGTCTCTATAGGACACAGAATAGATACAAGAATGACATCCCAATGAAAACAAATTCCGACACACAATACCATGTCCTTGACTTTTCCAGGTAGCTCAACCAAGGCAACCTCTTTTGTGGATCTTCTCTTCTTTGGCATTTCTTACAGGACCATCATGGTCACAAAAACAAACAAACAAAAAACAAAATCTAATTTCTCCCTTACAACCCAGGAAGGCACTTAGGAGAAGTTCGAGGCACATCCACAGCTGTGTTGAGTGGATACAGAGGGCACAGCCTGTGAGAAACACAGTAACAGAAGCATCATGCCAGGAGCCAGGCCTACTGAGTGCTTTCTCTGACAGGTGAGAATACACTGATGCTTACAGCCAGCATTTAATGTACTGGGCAACATGCTTACCTCTTCGGCAATTTCCTCACCTTTGCTAGATGCATGACTCTCTCAATGCCAGCAAGGTTTTACATGTATCTGACTAGATTAAATGATCAAGAAATGGGCTCCAACCCAAGCCAGCGCACTTGATGATTTTTCAAAATGATCCTAATCTCTCTTCAATGTTGAGAGAGAGAGAGAGAGAGAGAGAGAGAGAGAGAGAGAGAGAATTTTATGCCATAAGATTCTGAATCTACCAACTTCCCATAGTTTCTATTATATGGAAAAAGCCATCTACAGGACTGAGACATCAAACTGACAATCAAAGTCCCAAGAAATAAAGGAGGAAAACTTTGATGACTTTCTGCTCCTGATATTTTGGTACTGAATGAATCAGTCCTCTTGGTGGTCTGATCACTAGACTCTACCTTGTATCATGAGTCACAAACTTCCCTTTAGGACTGAAATAATTCCTGTCAGGATTTTGACATGCAGAACTAAAATGCTTCCAAATAAAGGTTCATGTAATCAGACATAATTTAGGAGTGTTAGCCAGTGGGGCTTTGGTTTCAGTGTTGTCATTGTACACATCTCCTCCACCCTTTTGCTGAGCTCTGGCACTGAAAGCAAGGGCAGTATTCCAAATAGCTTGGGTAAGAAAAATCAATTATATAATGAAAATTGTTGTGTATAATACAGTGATCATAGCATATGGGAAGAACAGATTCAGTTCCCTGCACTTAAAGTTTAATAAGGTAGGGCAGCTGGAAAGCCAAGGTGAAGAGGAGGAAGAGGAAAGCTTAGTGTGTCAGCAGGAGTCCTTAGGGAAAACTGAAAATTGTGTGTGTGTGGGGGGGATATCTCATAGTACAAAGAAACACTTCCTTAAGGTTTTCATAGCTCTAGAAAAAATAGTCTCTATGTTTTAAAAGCATTTCCAGGACTTATAGGATGGGCAGAAGGGATGAGACTTGGTTAAGAAAGGATAGAAGAGGCAGCAATATCTGTAGTTACTATGTGACATGGAGTGTGTATGGAATGGGCCGGGGGGAGCAAAGATAATCCTCGTCCAGTTGTAATGTTAGAAGTGGATGCTCTTGGAAACAATGTCCATAAGCACAGACCAAAAAATCTAACTTCATTTCTGTGGTGGAGAAGGGCCCGAATTTTCTCAAGGGCAGTAAGATTATAGTGCCCTTACCATGCACCTCCATCCATTTCAACTAAGCAGCATCTAGACACCCTGCTTTTGTACAATCTCTTGATAAAGAGGGAGGATGTTTGTGGGACACTCCCCGTCAATGGTGAAATAATGAGGGCTTGCCCTAAGGGACCTTTGGTGGATAATGGCTTCTGAGGGAAGGAGTGTCTTTTTTTTCAGTGAAATAGCCACTGGCAAGCAAAAAAAAAAAAAAAAAAGAACTAAATTCACAAAACAAAATATGACAAGGAAGTATAATGGGACTTGCTAGGAAGGGTTCCAGGGGGAGGCCCACGTTAATGAGAAAGTACAGTGGAGAGTGAAAACAATTAAAAGCCACTACATAAATAAATACACATGTGAAATCTTTAAACCCGTGGTTCTCAACCTGTGGGCTGCGAGCACTTTGAGGGTTGAATGACATTTTCACAGGGGTCACCTAAGACCATCAGAAACACAGATATTTACAATTTGATTCACAACAGCAGCAAGATTACAGTTATGAAGTAGCAGAGAAAAATAATTTTACCATTGGATGTCACCACAACATGAGGAACTGTGTTAGAGGGTCACATCACTGGGTAGGGTGAGAAATCAGTATAATTTAATTAAGGGAAGGGGGAATGAGGAGGAATGTGTCTGGAGTAAAATTCCTAAATAACTGTGATTTATTTGAGTTCTTTTGTTAAAAATTTGTGTAGATATAATATAATATTACATATTATATATTCTATTATACACCCAAATTTCACTTAATTTTTTAACTGCCCCATAGCTCATTTTAATTGTTCAATTTATCTACCTATTCCAGATGAATACACAAAAGAACAGAAGTTTTAACTTTATGTGCCATGTTTTTGCATGTATAGATATTAGAGCCTGCATTTTTTTTAACTTCATAGACATGAGACTGCGATTGCAAAATGAATGAGGAACTGATTAGAAACTACTTTGTTGGAAACTAATTGTTATTTTTAGCTGGTTCTTCACACAGGCAACTTTGTTGAGTACACTTTGCAATTGGAGACTGGTGGCTTTGCAAGTGTCTGTGGTACATTGAAGACAAAGGGAGGCTCATTTTAATTAATGGCACAGCTCTAACCCTTCCTCAAGGGAGCAGCATGGGGACAGCCATCAGTGTCATCCCTCCTTCTGTTCCACAGAATATTTACCTTTAGCATCATTGTCTCAGAAGGGTTCGGCCCCTAGGTAGGGATTCCCAGACAAATGCTGACCCTTAAGAACTGAGCTGAAAGAAATATTCAAGGCCAAGTCAGAAGTTTGGTTCTTCACATATAATGTTTGAAAGTAGATTTGAATAGAGGAGCAAAGGTGCAACCCTTTGAAATAAACCATTTGGTGATTACAAAAACAAAACAAAACAAAGCAAAACAAAACTCAGCCACAGAATTCCATTCACTCAAATTTCAGAAGTGAACTCTTGAAAAGGCATGAAGTCATATTGCTGTTGCTGTGAGTGTTGAGATGCACCCAGAGCCAGGGAGGAGCCTGCAGTTTTATGGTCTCGGGGCCTTTCCAAGCTTACTCTGAGCGATAGACAGCAGCAATTACAACAATGTAAACAGTGAAAAACTAATGAACTATGTTTTCCATCTTGATCAAGTCAGATAATATCACACAAAATCACATCAACTCTGCTAATATTTTAGCAATCGAAATCCTCACATCACAGAGAAGCAAATTATGACACCAATAGGTTAAAATGCTTATCAATTATGGTAGTATTTTTTTTCCTATCACTGTGATAAAATACCCTGGAAAAAAAGCAACTAAAAAGATCAAAGATTTATTTTATCTAGGATTGCAGAGGGGATACAGTCCTTTGGGTCTTGGATGGTATGTCTGCATGAGTCTGAGCCTGACAGTCAGGAAACAGAGGAAGAACAAGAAGTGAGACAGGGTTCAAAAACCCCAACCTGTTCTCAGTGACATACTTCTTCTTGCCAGATTTGACCTCTTAATAGTTCCATAGCCTCCCCAAACAGGGCCATCAGTGGGGGACCAATTGTGGTGATATCTTTCTTACACAAATAAAGCCTGTCTAGTGGTCAGAGAGTAGAGCTTGCTACTAGCTAACCATAGAAGTCTGTAGGTCTGTACAGACAGACAGGAAGTGACATAGCTGTGCAGAAACAGGTTATAAGCAGGGAGAAACAGGAAATCACTCTCTTCTCTGCTGAGATGCTTAGAAGGTAAGGCATGCTATGGCTAGTACCTTCTCTCTGATCTCTCAGCATTTCCCTCTATATCTGACACCAACTTTTTAATTATTTAGGTCAATTAGGAACTCCATTTACAACCAAGTGTTCAAACATTTTCACTTATAGGGGACATTTAAATTCAAAGCACAACAGCAATATTACCAAACTAAGTATTGAAAAGTTGACTAAGAATGCTAGCTAGCTAGGATTAGAATTCTGAGCCATGAACCCTTCTTTTATGATCCATATTTAATGCTAGATGATTTCTTAGTAAGTGGTGATTGTGATTGCCACTAAAAAGGAAAAAAAAATTCCACAGATAGGAAGTGGATAAGATTAGCATTTTAATTCAAGATGTGTATTTTGATAATGAAAACAGGTCAAATTTTCAGCTGGATTTGAGTCAGAAGTAAGAGAAAGAGATCAGAGGTAAGATGTAGATTTTAAAGCAAAGTACAGGAGAAAATTGAAGGTTACAACAATACCTTGTGGCTATTCCAGTTTCATTTCTGCGGCTGTGATTATATATCATATCACATAACATGTTAGGGGAGGGAAGAGTTTGTTCACCTTACAGTTTCAGTAGGAGTCATCCCTCTAGCCCTTCATTGAGGAGAAGCCAAGAACTTAAGTATCTTAACACATTGCAGCGATAGGAAAGAACAGAGAGAAATAAATTCCTGTAGCCCATTTGCTTGCCTTCAGCTATCTTTTGCCCCTATTATACTGACTCCCATGCCCAGCACATGGTGCTGCCCACAGTAGGCTGGGTTTGACAATCAAGCCAATCCTCCATAGACATGTCTACAGGCCAAACTGTTGTAAACATTTCTTCATTAAGACACTCTTCCCAGACGATTCTAAGTTGTATCAAGTTGACAGTTAATATGAATAAGCACACAGGGATTTAGTAGGTAAAGAATTAAATCATTCAGGGCTTGTAGAATGACAGCACTGGCTGTTTGCATGAATGGCAGTACTTGAAAAGACTTGGGCATGCAAACTTGAAAATATAACCTGGAAAGATGAGGCTATATGCACCATGTTTGAGGGAAGATTTCCGGTGTCCCATGTACCCCATGATGTTGTGGGATATACAACTCTACTCAAAACATAGCTGTGCAGACAAATGGAATAACATTGAGTGCTGCAAGGAGGAAGACGATCCGTTCTGCTAATAAAGCTAGACCTTTTAAAGATCCATAAAACTCTCATTTCCAAGCATGCTTTAAACTCAACATATATGCTGAAAATGTTTTTGGCTAAGCATGGTAGCATGGGACTCTAATCTATCACTCAAAGGCAAACTCAAAAAGGGTTGTGAGTTTGAGTCCAACCTGGGATACAAAGAAAAATCTCAACAAGCCTCAATATATAGCAAGACTTTATTTGAAAAACAAAACCAAGACACACAAAAAACAAGCTTTCATATTATTTTTATAAATAGAAAATTAAGTATTTTTGTGATTAAAAATAAGTGTTTCAAGTGTTATTACATGTACAAATATTCCATGCTCAATTTTAGAGATAATTTTATTGCTACTGATGACTGAAAAGTCCTAGTTATTTAAGAAATTTATTAAAAATTATTTCCTAATAAGAAACGATGATAGAGTTATCTGACCTTTGAAGAAACGAATGTTTCAGAGGTCTACCAGTTTTGAGCCTTATATTTGCCAATTTTATGTATACCCACATGTTAGAAGTGTGCTTAATTTTTTTCATGAACCTATGATTTGTGAAGCAGTTGATACTAATTTAGCAATTGTCTTCTTCCAAGCATGCATCATAATTGGTGTCTAAGTAACAACTGTTTCAAAGGAGATGGAGAGAGAAAGAAAGCCACAGTCATTGCTTGTTTGTATCAGCTGACAAACATGGAGGAATTAATCTGTTTTCAGTGAATATTTTATCAAATTAATTTTCAAAAATATGTACAAATTACACTCCTTATAAAAAAGCTTTTTACGTGTGACAGTGAAATATAATGAAATGTACTCAAGGCCAGACAGAAGCACCTGCCAAGTTTTGAAAAATAAATTGCTGTTTTTTTTTTTTTTTTTTACTCCTCTCTTTTAAATGCAAAGAAATCCAGAGGACAGGGAATTTGCTGAGTGAATGGACACAAGCTTGTTTGTCATTGTAGGTTTCAGCATGTTCTATTCACTGTTCACTTGAAGTTAGTTGTGTAGGACACAATGGCATAAAATACTTGTTTATGATGACTAACGGGGCAGGATAGGAACCCAAACTTTACTCCTCCTAATAATGAGACTTTGAATAATATTTTATTTCTTGGTATTTTTCTGTGTGCATTCATGTGTGTGTATACTTGTATGTAGGTAGACATGCATGGATATGTACACATGTGTGGACACTGGAGATTGAAATCAGGTGTCTTCTGTGATTCTCTAACTTTGAGACAAGTGTCATTGAATCTAGAGCTCACCAGTTTGCTAGACTGGCTGTCCCAGTGATCTCTCCAGATCCTCCTGTCTCTACTCCCCACCACCAGTCTCATGACAACCTACCGTTATGCTGGTACTCTGGGGTCTTCTCCCTGCCCTCTTTGGTGCTCTGAATCTTAACTGCAATTTCTTGTATAATTGCTTTTTAAAATTGTTCTATTTTACATAATTTTTGTCAGCATTTTTCTTTGTATATTATAGTAGTTTACATAAAGACAAATTTCTAAAACTTTTTTGACCTTATTTCTTCCTCTCCTCTACTACTCTCCCCTCCCTTTCTGCCCTCCTCTTGTTCCATTTATCCCCTGACTCTCCTTTCTATATTCAGATACACACACACACACACACACACACACACACACACACACACACACACACTTTATTCCCGAAGGTAAATGCAGGTTCCCACATGCAATGAACTGTGATTGCCCTTTCCAGGCTCTGCATTCATGTTATGAATCTAAGACATGTTCATTTTGTTACCTGAGTAACAGTTTGGGAATGTGTGTGTGTCCTGTGTGATACAAGAGGGACTGCAGCAAATCTATTAATTATTCATTATTCATTATCTACACACAATCTCCGTCAGCAGATCTCCCCAATATTGGGGTGTCATTTGATCAAGTGTTGGTTCTTAGCTTGTACTGTCACGTTGCCTTATATGAGTCCAATTTAAAACCGTCCTATTTCCTGCATTTAAAGTGTCATCATCACCTAACATAGTGGCCCTCAAATAGTTTCCCCAACTCCCACGGAGTAGCAGCAGTCACCTCTTGCACATTTGTATTCATTCACCTGCCTCACAAAAATTCATAATAGAGTTGAGTTTTTCCAGTGTTTAGGATAAAAAAAAAATAGAAGGCACAGCAGGCATCTGCTTTTGGTTGCCATTCATAACACAAGCTTCTTGCACTTAAATTCTGCTTATGGCTCTGATGTCAACAGCAAATGGTGTAATGAAAGGAACACAGTGACTGTTATTGAAATTAGGTCAGCCATTGAGGAAGATTCCAAAGCAAGCTTATTATTTATCTTACATTAAAATCATTATAAAATTGAAGTCATGGCATGATTCAATTTAGTT
Source organism: Cricetulus griseus (assembly GCF_003668045.3). Lineage (NCBI taxonomy): Eukaryota > Metazoa > Chordata > Mammalia > Rodentia > Cricetidae > Cricetulus > Cricetulus griseus. The sequence continues at coordinate 9,558,244 of NW_023276806.1, forward strand.
TGGCACAGAACTATTGATCTTGACTTTTTCACAAAGAAGTCCTTTTGGACTTACGCTCTACATAGAAAAATCAATTTGTTTAAAAAGCTTCCCTTTGTACCTAATAGCTCAATCATGGAGCACTGAAATTCTGCACGTGAATGGGCCGTGGTCTCCTCAAAATCACAAGAAGTTCCACGTAAACTAAAATTGGAGCATCATGGCAAAAGCCTAGAGGACACAGCAATTCCTCAAGACAATTCAATATCAGTGACGACCCAGGGAATCTTTTAAAGCTGTACTTCAGCAGGCATAGGAATGTCTCAGGGAGAAAGCATCTCCACTCACTATGCTGCATATCTCTCTGCCTATGGAGAGAGCAGTCTACGCAAGTAGCTAACCATGGTGAGCACAGTGGCTGCATAGGTCGGAGACATTTGCTTGTGATTTAGTGTCTCTCCCAAGTCCAAAATGTCTCCCCTGACCAATGACGGCAAATGTACTATACACATTGGCACTGTGGAAAGTATTTTCTGTTGCCAAGGATAGAACCCAGGGCTTTTTATACGCTGAACAAATGCTTTACTACACAGCGAACTTTCCAGCCCTGAAACTGTATTATTTAAATGCTGGAAATGAGGGTTGTTGTTGTTGTTGTTGTTGTTGTTGTTGTTTTAAGTGTTGCTCTATTAGAATTTCTAAGAAAAACAATCAAATGTTCTTACTTCAGATTGTTTTGAAATGGTGTCAGCCAACTTTGCAGTGAAAGAACATGAACAACGTTTTTCATTAGTTAGGAAAATAATCTATCAATTAAAAAGTCAAAAAAAAAGACGCAGGAGAATTGAAAAATAATTTCAAAAATTTAAGAAAAAAAAACTTTTTCTGTATTTGTTAGTATCTGCCTTTAAAACTCTATAGATGTTATCTGCAATGGTAATATTTCCTAGTGATATTGGAAGACAAATTTGATTATGAAAAGTAAGAGACTGCTACTATAAATATTGTGAGGCATTGCAACAAAAACATATCTTGCATGGCGTCTTTTGTTTGCCTGATGTAGAATTCATTGTCTCTCAAAAGGACACAGATTGTATCCAGACTCTAAAGGTGTTACCAGATTCCCCACACAGATATAACCACATTTGCTAATAGAACTGAGGGATGCTAACTTCTGCTTATGATCTGGTCCCATTACATTCTGTAAAGCTAATTTCAGAATCATTTCCCCATAAAGTTTTAATTGGGAGTGTCTCTTCACTGCAGATCTAATTATTTCCTACTATACCATGAACATGACATACTTCCGGCCTCATATACCCTAAAGGATTTCAATTAATTCTTGCTATTGTGAAACACGAGGACAGTAATTCCTGGACGATGTATGATGAGCCTAATTTGTATATATCCAAAGAAATGCAATTAACATAATCATATTTTCCTGGGGGCCGAACAGAGGACACAGTGTGCTGCTGAATGTGAATTCTTACATGATGGAGACTTGTTTTCCTCCTGAGCAGAATATCATGAAAAGCAAAGGAATGCTTAGTTCATTTTCTTATGCATAAGGGGGAAAGCACTAATCTTTTTACTCTAGGAAATAAAGGATGCATTTTAATAAGGATTTAAAAAATCTGAAATTAGCATAGCATAGAAAAGAAATTAGACAAATTTACCAGTATCTAATGCAACAAGCTATTAATGATAACCTACCTTTGCCCCGATATTCACAATTTTCTAAATAGATCAATAACTCAGTTATAAAAAATGAGGTGCAAATCCACATTACAATATGTGTACCTTGAACAATGACTGAAAATACGGTCACTTGAGTAAAAGTGACCTGCTCACTTACTGTGGGAATTTAGTAATCACAGAATTAACTCCTACAGTTGCAAAGTTTGAACTGAGAACAACAAACTTCACTGAGCCCTGTCTAGGGTCAGCTTCCTGCTGCTGAGATAAATCATGCTACTGACACGAACTCAGAAAGTTGATTTGGCTCCCAGGTTTGGTCACACACATCCATCCTGATGGAGATCTCCAAGACACCAGCAACTTGAAGCAGCTTGCACTTTACATTCGCAGTGGGAGCAGAGAGCAGTGGATTTCTGTGATGTGTCTGTGCTCAGCTCTCACTCTTTGCTATTGATGCAATCTGGGGTTCCCAGACTTGGGCATGGTCATACTCATCTCAATGAACACAGTCAATATAATCCACACAGTCATTCATATGGCCTAAGATTATCTAGACAAGCCCTCCTGTAGAATTCCTTCTGAGGTGATTGTATGTTGTGTCAAGAAGAAAATTAAATCTAAACATCTCAGGTTCCTTGTGAGGACAAGTTGTTAGAAAATCACCTGCCTGATGGTATAGTCCTGCGGTCACTAATAGTTCTTACTCCTCATTCACATATGCTAGAACTACACCTCGGATGAATCTTTGTACAGCAGGGTTAGACCTTACCTTTGGTTCCCCTAATATAGAGAAGAACAACCCCAAATGATCTCCAAATGATATCACAACCATACTTGAATGATCCATAGGGGACACCACAGTCCCACTGACATCTGCCTTGCACACTGGTATGGACTGGCATTTCAGTCAGATTCCTGGGCAAATGTAGCTCACAACCTCAGCAATGAAATCATTTCATAGTCATTCTCTGGCTGATTCCTGTCTCCCTGCCTTTTGCTCCTCATTCCTTCATATCCCCAAAGGTTTCACTTTGATTCCTAACATTCCTTCCCAGCAAAAAATTCTCTGCAGTTAACCCAGATCTCCTTGTGCCATGTTAGCTCCTTTGCTCTCTCCTTTCAAACAGATGTGCCTAGGCAGCATGCTTGACAAAGTATTTTGTACTTTGAACATTAATAACAGAAATGTGATGGTGTGGGATGGCCTTCTGTATGCTGTGAATGTGTTGTTTTTATTTGTTGATGAATAACGCTGATTTAGTCAATGACCAGCCAGAATAGAACCAGCCAGAAAATCGAAACAGAGTGACAGAAAGAATGAACAGGTATCAGAGAGATCTCATGAAGCCACCAGAGAAAGAATATGCTACATAACAAGCCACGAGCATTGTGGTAAAATATAAACCAAATGGTTTAATTTAATTGTGAGAGCTAGTTAGTAATATGCCTGAGCCATTAGCCAGACAATTTTAATTAATATTAAGCCTCTGAGTGTATATTTGGGAACTGGCAGGTGGGACAAGAAACCTCCAGCTACAATGTGAGAGTAAACTCACACACAAGTTCCATGTTCTGTAATTTGGGAATTTCTAAAAAATTTAGTTAGGAAGCTATCCTGTTGATTTTAACTCTTTTATTATTATTTTTTATTAGTTCAAATTAGGAACAAGCTTGTTTCACAAGTCGATCCCTTCTCCCTCTCCCTCCCCTCATCCTCATCCCTCCTCCCCCACCCCATCCACCAACTACTCCCCAGGCACTGTAGGGCCCTCAACCAGGGCTCCACAAAGTCCACATCATTCTGGGCTGGGCCTGAGCCCTTACCCATGTGTCCAGGGCAAGAGTGAATCCCTTCACGTGGGATGGGCTCTCAAAGTCCCTTCTTACAACAGGGAAAAATACTAATCCACTACCAGGGGCCCAGTAGAGTGCAGAGGCCTCCTCATTGACATCCACTTTCAGGGGTCTGGATCAGTCCTGTGCTGGCCTCCCAGACAGCATCTGGGGTCGATGTGCTCCCCCTTGTTCAGGCCAACTGTTTCTGTGGGTTTCTCCAACCTGGTACCGAACCTTTTGATCTTCATTCCTTCCTCTCTTCAACTAAGTTCCAGAGTTCAGTTCAAAGTATGTCTGTGGATGTCTGTCTCTACTTCCATCAGCCACTGGATGAGGGCTCTAGGATGGCATAAAAAGTAGTCATCAATCTCATTTTAGGGGAAGGGCGTTTAGGTTATCCTCTCCACCATTGCCTGGATTGTCAGTTCATGTCATCCTTGCAGGTATCTGGAAATCTCCCTAGTGCCAGATCTCTCCTTGGACCTATAATGGCTCCCTCTAATATGGTATCTCTTATCCTTCTCTCTCTCCTCTCTTCATCCCCCAACTCAATATTTCTGCCCCTCCATTTCCTCTCCTCCACTCTTCTCCTGCTCTCAATCTGGCAGTTCCTTCTCACCTACCCTCATGCTCCCAAATAGCTCAGGAGTTCCTGTCCCTTTCCATTTCTAGGGTCCATTTATCCCTTAGAGTCCTTCATGTTTCCTAGTTTCTTTGGTGAAGAGGATTATAGGCTGATAATCCTTTGATCTGTGTCTAAAATTCATATATGAGTGAGTACATACCATGTTTGTCTTTTTGTGACTGGGTTACCTCACTCAGGATAGTTTCTTCTAGGTCCATCCATTTGCCTGCAAATTTCAAGATTCCGTTGCTTTTTTCTGCTGAGTAGTACTCCATTGTATAAATGCACCACATTTTCTCTATCCATTTTTCAGTTGAGGGGCATCTAGGTTGCTTCCAGGTTCTGACTATTACAAACAATGCTGCTATGAACATGGTTGAACATATGTCCTTGTTGTATGAATGTGCATTATTTTGGTATATACCCAAGAGAGGAATGCCTGGATCTTTAAGGTAGACTGATTCTCATTTTTCTGATCAACTGCTATACTGATTTCCTTAGAGGTCTTACAAGTTTGCACTCCCACCTTTTTCTCCACATCCTCTCCAGCAAAGATTGCCATTGGTATTTTTGATTTTAGCCATTCTGACAGGTGTGAGGTGGTATCTCAGAGTTGTTTTGAGTTTCATTTCTCTGATGGCCAAGGATTTTGAGCACTTTCTTAAGTGTCTTTCAGCCATTTCATATTCCTCTCTTGAGAATTCTCGATTTAGCTCTGCACCCCACTTTTTAATTTCATTGTATGGTATTTTGGTGGCTAGCTTCTTGAGATCCTTGTATACTTTGGAAATCACCCCTCTGTCAGATGTGGGGTTGGTGAAGATTTTTTCCCATTCTGTGGGCTGTCGTTTTGTCTTACTGACTGTGTCCTTTGCCTTGCAGAAGCTTCTCAGTTTCAGGAGGTCCCATTCATTAATTGCAGACTTCAGTGTCTGTGCTACTGGTGTAATGTTCAGGAAGCTGTCTCCTGTGCCAATTTGTTCAAGAGTATCTCCTAATTTCTCTTCTAGAAGATTCAGTGTGGCTGGATTCATGTTGAGATCTTTGATCCATTTGCACTTAAGTTTTGTGCATGGTGACAGGTATGGATCTATCTGGACTATTCTTCATCTCTGAATCCAGTTGTGCCAGCACCATTTGTTGAAGATACTATCTTTTTTCCATTGTATAGATTCAGCATCTTTGTCAAAAATAAGGTGTTCATAGGCGTGTGGGTAAATATCAGGGTTTTCAATTAGATTCCATTGGTCTATCTGTCTATTTTTGTGCCAAGCAAGCTGTTTTCAGAACTATGGCTCTATAATAGAGCTTGAAGTCAGGGATCGTGATGCCTCCAGAAGATCCTTTACTGTACAGAGTTGTTTGGGCTATTCTGGGTTATTTTTTATTTTTCCATATAAAGTTGAGTATTGTTTTTTCAAGGTCTGTGAAGAACTGTGTTGGAATTTTGTTGGGGATTGTGTTGACTCTGCAGATTACTTTTGGCAAGATTGCCATTTTTACTATGTTGATTCTACCTATCCAAGAGCATGGGAGATCTTTCCATTTTCTGGTATCTTCTTTAATTTCTTTCAAGTCTCAATGTTCTTATTGTACAGGTCTTTCACTTTTTTGGTTAGTGTTACCCCAAGATATTTTATGTTGCTTACGGATATTGTGAAGTGTGTTTTTTCCCTGATTTCTTTCTCATTGGATTTATCATCTATAACTAGTAGGGCTACTGATTTTTTTTTATTTAATTTTGTATCCTGCTACCTTGCTGGAGGTGTTTATCAGCTATAGGAGTTCCCTGGTGGAGTTTTTAGGGTCACTAATGTAGACTATCATATCATCTGCAAATAGTGAAAGTTTGATTTCTTCCTTTCTAATTTGTATCCCCTTGATCCCCTTTTCTTGTCTTATTGCTCTAGCTAGAACTTTAAGTACAATATTGAAGAGATATGGAGAGAGTGGACAGCCTTGTCTTGTTCCTGATTTTAGAGGAAACGCTTTGAGTTTCTCTCCATTTAGTTTGATGTTGGCTATTGGTTTGGTGTATATTGTGTTTATCGTGTTTAGATATGTTCCTGTTCCTCCTGTTCTCTCCAAGACATTTATCATGAATGGATGTTGGCTTTTGTCAAAGGCCTTTTCAGCATCAAGTGAGATGATCATGTGGTTTTTCTTTTTCAGTTTGTTTATATGGTGGATTACACATGGATGGATTTTCATATGGTAAACCAACCTTGCATCCCTGGGATGAAGCCTACTTGATGATGGTGGATGATTTTTCTGATGTGTTCTTGGATTCGATTCACCAATATTTTATTGAGTATTTTTGCATCGATGTTCATGAGGGATATTAGTCTGTAGTTCTCTTTCTAAGTTGGATCTTTCTGTGGCTTTGGTATCAAAGTAATTGTAGCCTCGTAAAAAGAGTTTGGCAATGTCCCTTCTGCTTCTATTGTCTAACAGTTTGAGGAGTATTGGTATTAGCTCTTGTTTGAATTTCTGGTAGAATTCTGCAGTGAAGCCATCTGTTCCTGGGCTTTTTTTGGTTGGGAGGCTTTTGATGACTGATTCTATTTCATTAGGAGTTATAGGTCTATTTAAACTGCTTATCTGGTCTTGGTTTAATTTTGGTAAGTGGTATCTATCCAGAAAACTGTCCATTTCCTTTAGATTTTTGAATTTTGTAGAGTACAGGTTTTCAAAGTATGACCTGAAGCTTCTCTGGATTTCCTCAGTGTCTGTTGTTATATCCCTCTTTTCATTTCTGATTTTTGTTAAATAGCATGCTCTCTCTGCCTTTTGTTTAGTTTGGATAGAGGTTTGTCTATCTTGTTGATCTTCTCAAAGAATCAACTCTTTGTTTCATTGATTCTTTGTAATGTTTTCCTAGTTTCTACTTTGTTGATTTCAGGTCTCAGTTTGATTATTTCTGGCGTCTACTCCTCCTTGGTGAGTTTGCTTCTTTTTGCTCTAAAGTTTTCAGTTGTTCTGTCAATTCTCTAGTGTGACTTTTCTCCAGTTTCTTCATGTGGGCACTTAGTGCTATGAACTTTCCTCTTAGCACTGCTTTCAGAGTGTCCCATAAGTTTGGGTATGTTGTTTCTACATTCTCATTAAATTCTAGGAAGTCTTTAATTTCTTTTTTATTTCTTCCTCAACCCAGGAATGGTACAATTGTGTGTTATTCAATTTCCATGAATATGTAGGTTTTCTGCAATTTGTATTGCTGTTGAATTCTAGCTTTAAAGCATGATGATCTGGTTATTTCAATTCTTTTGTAACTGTGGAGGTTTGCTTTGTTGCCAACTAACTATGTGGTCAATTTTAGAGAAGGTTCCATGTGGCACGGAGTAGAAGGTATATTCTTTTGTGGTCGGATGGAATGTTCTATAGATATCTGCTAAACCCAGTTCGGTCATAACTTCTGTCAGATCCTTTGTTTCTTTGTTAAGTTTCTGTCTGGTGGTCCTGTCTAGTGGTGTAAGGGGGTGTTCAAGTCTCCTACTATAAGTGTGTGTGGTTTTATGTGTGGTTTGAGCTTTAGTAATGTTTCTTTTACAAATGTGGGTGCTTTTGTACTTGGGTCATAGATGTTCAGGATTAAGACTTTGTAACGACGGACTTTTCCTGTGATGAGTATGAAATGCCCTTCTTCATCTCTTTTGATTGATTTGAGTTTGTAGTCTAATTTGTTAGATATAAGGATTGCTACACCAGTTTGTTTCTTGGGCCCATTTGTTTGGAAAATCTTTTCCCAACCTTTTACTCTGAGGTAACGCCTGTCTTTGAAGTTGAGGTGTGTTTCTTGTAAACAGCAGAAGGATGGATTCTGTCTTTGTATCCATTTGGTTAGCCTATATCTTTTTATGGGTAAGTTAAGACCATTGACATTTAGGGATATTAATGACGATTGATTGTTGGTTCTTGTTTGTTTTGCAATTATTTTGGTGGTGTCATAGCATGTGGATTTCGCCCTCCTGTTTCTTTTCGTGTTTGGTAAACTTGGATTATCTACTTCCTATGTTTTTTGTGAGTGTAGTTATGTTCATTGGGTTGGAGTTTTCCTTCCAGAACCTTCTGTAGTGCTGGATTTGTGGATATGTATTGTTTAAATCTGTTTTTGTCATGGAATATCTTGTTTTCTCCATCTATAGTAATTGAAAGTTTTGCTGGGTACAGTAGTCTGGGTTGACATCCATGCTCCCTTAGTGTTTGTAGGATATCTATCCAAGACCTTTTGGCTTTCAGAGTTTCCATTGAGAAGTCGGGTGTGATTCTGGTAGGTCTGCCTTTATATGTTCCTTGGCCCTTTTCCTTTGCTGCTCTTAATATTTTCTGTTTATTCTATAGATTTGGTGTTTTGATTATTATGTGTGTCAAGGGGACTTCTTTTTTTGGTCCAGTCTGTTTGGTGTTCTGTAAGCTTCTTGTACTTTCATAGGCAAATCCTTTCATAGGTTGGGGAAGTTTTCTTCTATGATTTTGTTGAATATGTTTACTGTATCTTTGAGCAGTGTTTCTTCACCTTCTTCTACACCTATTATTCTTAGGTTTGGTCTTTTTACGGTGTCCCATATTTCCTGGATATTTTGTGTTAGGGATTTGTTGGACTTGAGGTTTTCTTTGGTCAATGAATGTATATCCTCTAGCGAGTCTTCAATAGCTGACATTCTCTCTTCCGTCTCTTGAATCCTATTGGTTATACTCACATCTTTAGTTCCTGATCATTTATCCAGCCTTTCCATTTCCAGCATTGCCTCATTTTGTGTTTTCTTTATTGTGTCTATTTCAGCTTTCATGCCTTGAACTGTTTCGAGTGTATCCTTCAAATGTTTGTTTGTTTTTCTTGGGTTTCTTTAGATTCTTTAAGAGATTTGTTTATTTCTTGAATTTTTTTGGTTTGTCTTTTCCTCCATTTTATGTAATTTTTGCTTGCTTTTTCTCCTATTTCTTTAAGGGATTTTCTTGTTTCCTCTTTAAAGGTTTCTATAATCTTCCCGAGATAATTTTTGAGGTTCATCTCTTCTTCATCTTTTGTGTCAAGCTTTTCAGATCTTGCTGGTTTGGAGTCCCTAGATTCTGGTGGTGTCATATTGGTCTTTCTGTTGTTGAGTGAGTTCTTATTCTATCTTCTTCCCATATCTTCTTCCAGTGGGTGCAGGTGGGGTCTCTCTATCTCCTCTTTGACCTCAGTATGGGACAAGTCCGCGGAGCAGGAAAGAAGCATTAGGTGTTTCTAGACTCAGGGAGCTCCTCTCTGGCAGGGCAGGTCTTGGTATGGGACAGGTCAACGGAGCAGGAAACTGATTTTAACTCTTAAAGAGAGAGAGAGAGAGAGAGAGAGAGAGAGAGAGAGAGAGAGAGAGGAAAGGAGGGAGGGAGGGAGTGGTGAGGGAAGGAGGGTGGGAGGAAGGAAGGAAGGAAGGACTTCACCAAGTCATTCAAAACTTTTTTAGTTAGAAGTTCTAACTTAATGCAATTTAAATTCATTTGTCACCAATGAAAGCCAGTTTCTTGTTCTCACTTGGGGAACACGGAGAAGAGCTACTTGTTGTTTTGATGTAATTTTTGTCTTTCTGTAAATTCTTGCTCCTTTTTAAAAATCCTTTGCAATCCTGTTCTCTAAATGAGTCATTTTCCTTCTTTAAACCTCTCTATCTTTATAAAAGGGCTCCAAAAATCTTCATATAACTCTGCAGGAGCTATTCCAACATCATAAAATAACAAAGCAAGGATACAATGCACATGTTCTTTCCCAACTTACATAGCTAACTTTATATTTGTGACTTCTTGCTACTATAATGTTAACCTATTTTTTTGGCGTGGGGGGGGAGGGGAAGAGTGGGATGGTGGAGGAAAGTTTTCGAGACAGGGTTTCTCTGTGGCTTTGGAGGACATCATGGAACCAGCTCTGTAGACCAGGCTGGTCTCAAACTCACAGAGTTCTGCCTGCCTCTGCCTCCCGAGTGCTGGGATTAAAGGTGTGCACCACCGTCACTCTGCATCACACTTTTTTAACATTGATTAATTAACTTTGGTATTAATAGCAGCTCTGTCTTTATTACCATGTCATAGGCTGTTTCCTCATTTAAAGTTTATTAGCTTGATTTATTTCATTCCCATAGTTTATTTTGTAAAGTGTGGTGGTACATCTTTAAAAGATGCTATGTTTTTTCATAGGAAAAAAGAGCATCATATTTTAAAACAAAGTGAAGTCCCCTCATATCTCTGATCTCCACATCTTTCAAAACTGGAAACAATAGGTATATATGCTCCCTCTTCCTTCCTTCCTTCCTTCCTTCCTTCCTTCCTTCCCTCCTTCCTTCCTTCCTTCCCTGCTTCCTTCCTTCCTTTCTTCCTTCCTTCACCTTCATGGTGTAGTTAGCTTTGCCAATGTCTTCTTATCTGTCTGGAATTTCCTGGAATTATCTCTCTTTTCTGAAGACAGATCCCAACTGTTTATTTCCATAAATGAAATCACAAAGTCTCTCACTGTTCTTTCCGTTGAGTATTTCTCTCTTGCTCTGAGCCACTTAGAAATCACATGGGCAAAGACAAATGACCACAGGCAAGTCAACCCCTCCAGTCAGCACTGCAGAAAACAGTAATGCTCAGATTTTTCATGTCCATCTCATGCTAATCCATCCCAATTAAAAGTGTTTCCCTGCATTTTTCAACTTAGAAAGGGGAGCTGCAAAATTAAATTCTGTTTTTCACTGCACATTCACTAAGTCCACTTACATGTTAAATATCAATTTGCAGATTTTATTCATTCTGAATATAATATTGTTTTTATACTTTCAACCTGAGCATTCCTAGTATTAAATTAGGTGCTGATCTTCTAAGTAAGCATACAATGAATATTTATCTATGAAACTGCATACAGCACACCTCTGAAAGTATTAATTTGCCATTTCTTTTATTATTATTATTATTATTATTATTATTATTATTATTATTATTGAAAACAGTCTTCTCTCATACATACATCCTGACCAGTTTTTTCTCCATCTACTCTTCCAATCCCCCCAGGCCTCCTCTCCCCTAACCACAACCTCTCTATCTCCCTTCAGAAAAGAGAAGGCCTCCAAAAGACAATAACCAAAAACAACAAAAGAAAATACAATACGACAATGGAAAAGCCCTCACACCAAGGCTTAAAAAGCCAACCACATAGGAGGAAAAGTCCCAAGAGCATGTAAAGGTCAGACACACCCACCCCACAGTCAGGAATCAGCAAAACACCAAGTCAACAGCCATAACATACAGGAGAGGACTTAGTGCAGGCCCTGAAGGCCCTGTGATTGCCCCTTCAGTGTCTGTGAGTCTGTATGCCCCCTACTTACTTCATTCAGCTGGCCATGTTCCCCTGGTGTCCTCCATTCCTCGGACTTCTACAAACTTTCCTAACCCTCTTTCTCAGGATTTCCCAAACTCTGAGGAACCCTGAGGGAAAGGGACAGGACAGAGACCTCCAATTTAGACTCTCTCTCTCTCTCTCTCTCTCTCTCTCTCTCTCTCTCTCTCTCTCATGTCTATCTATGGTTCTCTACATCCACTCCCATCTGCTGCTGGGGGAAACCTCTGTGATGATGATTGGACAAGGCACTGATCTGTGAGTACAGCAAAATATCATTTTATTGATTTTTTTGTGCTAGCTGTGTTTGGCTTTAACCTAGGTCTCTGGGATATTCAGTCTCTGGTTCCCAGCCATCCAGTGTCTGGAATGGACTCTCTCTCAAAGATTGGCTTCAAGTTAATTCAGACATTGTTTGGTCATTCACACAAGCTCTGCAACACCATTGCCCCCAGCATATCTTGCAGGCAGAACAAATTGTAGGTCAAAGGTTTTGTGGATGGGAGGGGATGGTCTGTGGGTAGGCATGAAGGGGGCTGCAGCTAATGTAGGGTTGCAGCCCTAGGGAGGATTCTGAAGGATCAGGTCAGGGGGAACAGAGAGGAAAAGTTCTGTGTGCAGCCTACCTGGTCTTCTGGAAGGCCTGTGGTTGAGTGGGGAATGCCTGCCAACTTGGCGGCTGGGATGCAACAAGAAGTGGGGGAAAGGATGCCATGAGGGGATGGTCTCTGGGATCCTCTGAGATGTGGGCAGGGAGTAAGGAAGGCTGCAGTTGGTGATCAATTGCAGCATTCGATCACTAGATATGAGCTTGAGGGATTGGGTCTTTGAGAACACAGAAGAATGCAGATGATCTCAGACTTGATATTTCTTTAACGCTGATCATTAGACATGCAGTCTTTTGAATAAGACTTACTTTCAGTTACTCAAACTTACAAATAAAGCTGTTCTAGTTAGCTTTCTCTGTTGCTGTTCTAAAATACTGACTCAAACTAGCTTAAGGGATAAAAGCACTTAATTCATTTCAGTGAGTGAAGCCACGATAGGAACCTGAAGGCAAGAGCTGAAGCAAACAGAGACCATGAAGTAATGCAGCTTACTCGTTTGCTCCTCCTTGTTATGATAAATCTTTCTGCCACCCGCTTGAGTTCTGCCCACCACATGGATGGCCAAAATAATACACAGAGACTTATATTAGGTAAAAATGCTGCTTGGCCAATGACTAGGATTTCTCATCTGCTAGCTCAGTCTTAATTATCATGAATCTCTATATTTTATAAGGGTTATCTTATAGAGGATATCTTTCACTGGTGTCCTCATCCTCAGGATCACATGATGGCTCAGAGCAGAGAGCAGGAAGAAGAGCAAAGGGGAAAGGAACCACTTCCTGCTTGTCCTTGCTTAAATACGAGTCTCCCTTCTATGTCACTTCCTTCCTGGATCACCACTTCTTTACTACGTTTCCCAGATTCCTCCTTGACTCCTAGTCCTGTCTAACTTGCTGTTTCATTGGCCAAACAGTACTTTATTCAATAATCAATAAGATAAACATACACAGAAGTGCATTGCCCATCACCTCCTCATTGTTTTCTCATACAATGTAGGACCACCTTCCCAGGGGTGACTCTACCCACAATGGGCTGGTCCCTCCCACATCAATCATCAGTCAGGAAATGCCCCACACACTTGCATAAAGGTCAATGTGATGGAGACAATTCCCCAGTTGAGGTTTCTCTTCCCAGGTGACTCTAGTTTGTATCAAGTTGACAAAATTTAAACTAGTGCACAAGCAATCAGTGTAACTATTAGCCTTTCTACTTTCCTCACTAAAGGTTTTTTTACAAATTTCATGATTGTTTTAAGTGATATGGCTGTATATTTATTATATTTATAAATTGAAAGACTATGTAACCAGTTGAATAACAATACATTAACATATTGATTTTCAAGAGTCTGGTTTGCTCTTATTAGTAGTCCCCAATAACCCAAATAAAGGCTGAGACTCACAAGCAGAGGTTGAGTGGAAGGGAGCAGGACTGAGACAAATTGCCTCACAGCTACTTTACTTGTGGAAATACAATGAAAAATTATGTTGGCTTAGTGGTTTCTTTCCTGATCCAATGATATAAGATCTTAAATGCCAATTTCTGTATGTTAAGGAGGAAAATTTGGCATTTGTGGCTCAGTCTTGGGGATTCTGATATCTATTCCTGGAACTATAACCTCCCTCTTTCTAACATTAGTGTGTGTTTTGATCTTAGTTCTACAATGGAATATAATCTATTCTTGTCCTGTTCACTCCCTGCTGCTCCTTGGCAGGCCTAGGTTAGCACACTGATATGTAATAACATTTTTATGCTCAGTTCTTGTATATTCAATATCATCTTTCCCGCAATGTACATTTGAAGTCAGCTGGACATGTTAAAAAGCTTTAGTTCACAGTTTCTTTCCTAGAGGGTCTTAGATGTTTTACTGCTGTTTCTACAACATCAAGTTTACTTTCTAGTGTCTGAGACAACCAGACTTATCATGCTTGAAATGATTTGGGGAATTTTTGCAACTTATATATCTGGCCACAAGCAAATGTCTCCATCATATAATGAGTTTCTGTATTTCAAAATAAAAGCCCTGATTAAAAGTGGACAAGGCACCCAAATGCAGTGACAATTAATCTTCCCTGTCAAGCCGCTGGACTCAGAATCAGCCTGCTGACTGATGAGGTATAGCTGTGAAAAAAGCTGTAAAGATGCTCCCACAGAGATATCTGAGGAAGAAAGATCAACTGTGAAGGTGGGTGGTAGCATCTTATGAACAGGGGATCAAAATAGAATCAAAGTAATAACAGCCTGTCACTAGCCCTGTCTCCCTGTTTCCTAGCCACCCATGCTGTGACCCACCCTGCTTCCTATATTCATAATGTAACAAGGGGCTGAATAATCTAAAACAGAATAAAATGAATCCATCCTCTCTCAAGTTGTCTCTGTCAAGTTATTTTGCTGACAGTGTAGCAAAATCAGCTATCAGTCACATATGTAAGTATATAGACATGAAGATATATAATATGCATAAATACTACACCCAAAAGGCACAAGATATGTGACCTTCTGAATTATGAGAGAAAGACACATCATAGTTAGAATGAGGTAATTTTCAAAACATTTAGTTTCCATAAAACAAAGAATCAGTAAAACAGAAACCAGCAAGTGTTGACAAGGATTTTCAGAAATTGGAATCATGTATTGATAGTAAAATAATGAATATTTTAAGAAAAATAGTAAGGTGGTTACTAAAAAATTGCTGAATTACTATACAATCCAAGAATTATTCTGAGTACATAACCAGGAGTTTTAAAATTTCAGAACCCCTACAGACACTTATTCATCTGTGTTCACAGCATACCAAAGAAGTAATCAACTTAAATATCAATCAAGGAACAAAAAGAACAAAGTAAATATACAGTGGAGTATTTTACCTCTAAAGGCAAGGAAAAATTGACTTATACTTCAATACAGATGAATCTTGAGGACATTATACTGAGTGAAATAAGCCAGTCAAAAGAAGATAAATGTTACATGATCCCATTTATGTGAGGTCCTTAAAGTAGCCAGAAGCACAGAGCCGAACATGAAGCGTTAGTTGCCAAAGGCTCAGGGAACTGATCCTGTGAACTAGGGACCTCTACCTTTCATGGCATGCTTGTCACTTCCATCTGTATATATCAAAGACAATGTAAAACACCCAAATCAAAACAAGACCAGAGATAGAATTGCTGAATTTACTTTTTCAAATGAATGACTCCATCATCCCCATGTTCAATAGACCAAAATTTCATCAAGAATCCTTCATAGCTAATTCACCTTATAAAATATATTACCAAGATGTTTTTTATTTCATCTGAATGCTTCTCAAGTCTATTTTCTCTTTATAACCATGGTAACTATATAGCCATGGCAACTACTCTAGTAAAAATTCATCACCTCTAGCCTGAGTGACAATAGCCCCCTAACTGCATCACTCTTCATGCATCCATCTTTGTTGCTCATGACCCTTAATTTCTATAGCACAGTGATTTTTCCTGTATAAGTTTTGTTGTGCCACCCCCATATTTAAACCTTCTCAATGCAGTTCCCTTGACCTTGAAGTAAATTATGAAAAGCTCTCTGAGGCATGTTGTGCCCACCTCCTGATCTTACCTGGGAGTTCATCTTGCAAGTGAGTCCCTTCATTTTCTGCATTCAAGCAATGCTAAGTTTTTGGTTTTGTTTTGCTATTTTTTGATATGTTGCATGATCCATCCTATATTTTTACACAGAGATTGAAAACTTCTTCTGGGATTTTTCTAAATGCCTCATCATCATCATCATCATCATCATCATCATCATCATCATCATCATTTAGTTCACTTTATGCCAAGTTTCACTACTCATCATCAGTTATTACTTCATGGTAAAAATGTTTCAATCTTACTAACCTGCTCAGAATCTACTGTGTAATTTGGTTGTTCCATGAAACTCTACTTCAAACATTGCATTTGTAATTTTATTAATTTTTAACATGGATAATTACATTGATTTATGATCAACCACCAGAATTTATTCCATTTCTGGGGAAACAGCATCATTTAATTTGGGGGATGGTATTTAAAAATGACATGAGTTAACTGAGTTAAAACACCAAACATCCATTGTGCTGGGGAGATGACTCAGTAGATAAACTGCTTGCCACACATGCAAAAGAACTTGGGTTTGGATCCCTATAGCATATATTCAAAATCCAAGCATGGAGGGACTTTAGCCATAGCCATAGCCTGGAAAAGGACAAAAATAGGAAGATCCCTGAAGTTCATTGGCCAGATACCCAGACAGAAATGATAAACTTTGGATTCAGTGAGAGATCATGTCAAAAACAAAACAAAACAAAACAAAACAAAAAAACAGGTAAAGAGTAATGGAGGAAAGACATCTCATTAATTCCTTGGCCTTCTGCCTGTGCTCACACACCCTCAGGCAGATGTGTACATGTTACACACTCAGACGAAACATACATTGAACAAACTTTTATCTCTTATTGCTCTGGAAGTCAAGAAATCCAAAACGGTGCAAGGAAACTTTGTGTCCGATGTGTCTGCTTTCTGCAGAAGGCTCCACTCACAAAATAGCAGGACATCAATAGTGTCCAAAATAGCAGGACATCAGATGCCTATAATAAGGACACTAGCAGCATCCACTCAGGCTTTGTCTTCACTCATGAGCTGACAATTTCCCTAAGGCGAGCTTCTTAATGCTGTCACCCTTGGCATTAAGATATCAACTCGTGAGTTTCAAGAGTACACAAAAATCAGTCCACAGCAGACAGTCCATTTTTCTCACCATTTGCTCCTTGGCACTTGAGATTTAGCATTTACTCAATAGAGAATATTATAAATATTAATGATGGGATATGACACAGAGCATCATAAACCAAACTGTGGACAAACTGTGAAGAATAACAACACGGGGCTGAAGAATTAATGCATGACTTGGTAAAAACCAGGAAATCCCAGGCAGGCAATCCCAGGATTTCATACCACCCACAAACCATTCTTCAGAAGGACTTGATGATTGGTTGGCAAAACAAAAGATCCATTAGAAGATAGTCTTAAACTTTTTGTACAAAAAAGTGAGTGTGTGTGTGTGTGTGTGTGTGTGTGTGTGTGTGTGTGTGTGTGTGTGTGCATCTGTTTGTACCATAGTGCACATATGGAGGTCATAGAACAACTTCCAGAAGTCTGCTGTTTTCTTCACCATGTAAGTTCCAGAACTTAAAATGACAGGGTTACAGGCTCTTACCTGCTGAGCTATCTCACAAGCCCATGTCTTACAACCTTTTATCCATGCATAAATACAATAATAAACACAAAGAACAATAATGCAGAACCAGGTTTTAAAAATAATAAATCCATTCAGCGCAGCACTGCATGAGTTCTGGGACAGAGAAGAAAGAATTGAACTTGCTTTGGACATTGTACTTTTTTGATGTTTCCACACTGCAGTGGGTGCAGATAAACAAATTTTTAATAATGTGGAAGTAAATGTGAGTTTGCATATAATGTATCATAGAAATGAAAAATGAATGAAAGTGGAAATGATACTGATAAATGAGAATGGGACTGGTGTATTCCAATTTCAGTCATACCTCTGTCTTGAGAGCTGCATGCTTGCTTTTCTTTTCTCTCAGCCCCTTCTATTCCTTCTGTTTATGCCCATGCGTGAATATCCATTAAGAGTGTTCCCTAATAATCTACTTCTCACATTTAACCCTTTAACAACACAGATTTCATCCAGGTTCTGTGTCTTAGAACAAGAGTTGTCTTGGCAATGAGCCAAGCTGTTTTTGACTATTTATATGTAAAGAAGTACTAACAATAGTTCCTGCTTAGAGGAATATAAGGAAATTAAATTAATTAAAATATTAAAATATTTTAAACTGTTAGGAAATACTAAAAGTACAGAAATCAATATATGTTCCTTGATGGAATTTGTAGTAGAAAGTAGAAAATAGATTGAAAACAAGTGTGGTGGTTTGAACAAGAATGTCCCCAATAGTCTCATATGTTTGAGTACTTGGTCTCCAGCTGTCCAGTCAGAAGAGCTGTTTGAGAATGGTTAGGAGAACCTGTGCATCACTGGAAGTTGACTTTGAGGTTTCAGAGACTTGCACCATTCCCTGTATCCTTCCCTCCTTTCCTTCACCCATACCTCACCAATCCCCATCTCCTACTTGTAGATCAACATATGAGTGCTCAAATATTCCTTTGCTCTGCATCATGGACACTAACACTCTGCCCTCTGAAATCACAAGCCAGATACAGATTAAATCTCTTCTTTTAGAACTTGCTTTGGTTGTGGAGTTTCATCACAGCAGTAGAAAAGTAACTAAGACAATCTGCCAACATACGAGAAATATAAAATATGTTTTCACAACTCTGAGAATAATAAAATCAAGCTAATACTCATTTCAAATCTTCACAGTCTCAAAAAGCTTATTCTTGGGCTGGAAGGACGACTAGAGGGTAAAGGTGCTTGCTGCAGCCTGACAACTAGAGGTTGACAACCCCACATACACACACACACACACACACACACACACACACACACACACACACACACACTCATACAGACACATGTGAATCCTAAGCTATACAAGAGGAATATATATATATATATATATATATATATATATAATATATATATCTTACTAATAAAAAAATGGTTTTATTGGGAGATCCCATCCCATCAGTCCAGTCCACCCAGAGATTGCCAAGGCCCTGATACTAGTCCTGCCTCCACCACAGGAAGAGAAGAGCCATCAGAGTACTGGACCTGCTTACACCAACCGGAAGGGAACCTTGAACACATACCCACCAGGAGAGGAAGAGACTCCTCCTGCACCCACAGGAAGAAGGGAAGATGACAATATGCAAACACATTCAACAACAGAAAAACCAATATGACACCACCAGAGTCTAGAGACACTATACCTGCAAGACCTGAACATCCCAACACAGATGAAGCAGAGGAGAATAAGCTTAAAAACAACTTCATGAAAATGATAGAGGCCCTCAAAGAGGATATGAGAAAATCCTTTAAAGAAATGGAAGAAAAAACGAACCAAAAATACAAGAAATCAGCAAATCTATTAAAGAAAGCCAAGGAAAAACAATCAAACAGATGAAGGAAACAATTCAAACACTTCAAGACCTGAAAACTGAAATAGAGATAATAAAGAAAACACAAACTGGGGGAATGCTGAAAATAGAAAAGCTGGATAAATGATCAGGAACTACAGATGCAAGCATAACCAATAGAATATAAGAGATGGAAGAGAGACTCTCAGGCATTGAAGATACACTAGCAGAAATAGATTCATCTACCAAAGAAAATCTTAAACCCAACAAATCACTAACACAAAATACCCAGGAAATATGGGACACCATGAAAAAAACAAACCTAAGAATAATAGGTATAGAAAAAAGTGAAGAAACATACGTCAAAGGTGTGGAAACATATTTAACAAAATCATCTCAAAGGTGTGGAAACATATTTAACAAAATCATAGACGAAAACTTTCCCAACCTAAAGAATGACATGATAAAGAGTACCAAAATCTTACAGAACACCAAATAGAGTGGACTACAATAAAAGGTCTCCTCTCCACATAATAATCAAAACCTCAAACATACAGAATAAAGAAAGAATATTAAGAGAAGCAAAGGGAAAAGGCCAAGTAAAATATAAAGTCAAACCTATCAAAATTACACCTGACTTTTCCATGGAAACTTTGAAAGCCAGAGGTCCTGGATACATATTCTACCTACACTAAGAGACCACAGATGCCAGCCCAGACTACAATACCAAGCAAAACTTTCAATCAATATAGATGGAGAAAACAAGATATTCCATGAAAAAAAAAGATTTAAACAATACATATCCACAAATCCAGCCCTACAGAAAGTGTTAGAAGGAAAACTCCGACACAAGGAAATTAACTATAATCAGAAAAACATAGACAATAGATAATCCCAATTTACCAACAGCCAAAAGAAAAATAAGTTGTAAATCCACACATAATTCCACCACCACCAAATTCAAAATATACAAAATGAACAATCAATGGTCATTAAAATCCCTCAATATTAATAGACTTAACTCACCTATAAAGTGGCACAGGCTAGCAGAATGGAAAAGAAGACAGAATCTATCCTTCTGCTGCATACAAGAAACATGCCTCAACTTCAAAGACAGTCAGAGTAAAGGGTTGGGAAAAGATTTTCCAATCAAATGGACCCAAGAAAAGAGTAGGGGTAACAATCTTAATATCTGACAAAATAGACTTTAAACTGAAATCAATCGAAAGAGAAGAAGGAGGTCCATTTCCTACTCATCACAGGAGAAATGCATCAAGATAAAGTCTCAATTCTGAACATCTACACCCCAAATACAAAGGCATCCATGTTGTTAAAAGAAACACTACTAAAACTCAAATCACACATAAAACCTCACACACTTATAGTGGGAAACTTCAACACCTCACTTTCACCACTAGACAGAAACATCAGACAATAACTTAACAAAGAAACAAAGGAACTAATGAAACTTAATGCCCAATTGGGTTTAACAGACATGTATAGAACATTCCATCCAAACACAAAAGAATATACCGTCTTCTCCTCTGCCTACCGACCCAGGAACTAGGTGAGTGAGTCTCTGCCCTTACCCAACTCCGGCCCAAAACATCACTCACTCCAACCACCCACGACCCCCCACCCCGCCCGCCTGCACCTGCCAGCTTGGGGTAGACACACCCAGGCAGGGAGGAGCTCCCTGCTCCCTGAATCTGGTAGCACCCCAATCTTCCATCCCTTTCCACCAACCAACCCAGGAATGAGGTGAGTGAGCCTCTGCCCTTACCCAACCCCCACCCAAACCATCACTCACCCCGACCACCCCCGGCCTGTGCCCACCTGCTTAGGGTAGACATGCACAGACAAGGAGGAGCTCCCTGAATCTGGAAACACCCCACACTTCCATCTCTTTCCACCAACCAATCCACAATGAGTGAGGAGACTACCAGGAGAGGCAAGACCATCCAGAGTTGTAGACATTGAATTCCTGGCCCCCACACACAGCTGGGTCACAAGAGGAGATAGAGAGACCCCACCTGCACCCACTGGAAGAAGATATGGGAAGAAGATAGAATAAGAACTCACTCAACAACAGAAAGACCAATATGACACCACCAGAATCTAGGGACTCCACTCCAGCAAGATCTGAAAAGCCCAACACAGCATGAAGATGAGATGGACGTCAAAAATTATCTCAGCAAGATGATAGAAACCTTTTAAGGGAAACAAGAAAATCCCTTAAAGAAATAGAAGAAAAAGCAAACAAAAAATTACACGAAATGGAGGAAAAGACAAACCAAAAAATTCAAGAAATAAACAAATCCCTTAAGGAATCTAAAGAAACCCAAGAAAAACATCCAAACAAGTGAAGGAAGTTCTTGAAACAGTTCAAAGCATAAAAACTAAAATAGACACAATAAAGAAAACACAGAATGAGGCGATGCTTGAAATGGAAAGGCTGGATAAATGATCAGGAACTAAAGATATGAGTATAACCAATAGAATTCAAGAGATGGAAGAGAGAATCTCAGCTATTGAAGACTCGCTAGAGGATATACATTCATCAACCAAAGAAAACCTCAAGTCCAACAAATCCCTAACACAAAATATCCAGGAAATATGGGACACCATAAAAAGACCAAACCTAAGAATAATAGGTGTAGAAGAAGGTGAAGAAACACTGCTCAAAGGTACAGAAAACATATTCAACAAAATCATAGAAGAAAACTTCCCCAACCTATGGAAGGATATGCCTATGAAAGTACAAGAAGCTTTCAGGACACCAAACAGACTGGACCACAAAAATAATAATTTTTTTACATAATAATCAAAACACCAAATCTACAGAATAAAGAGAAAATATTAAGAGCAGCAAAGGAAAAAGGCCAAGTAACATATAAAGGCAAACCAATCAGAATCACACCCAACTTCTCAATGGAAACTCTGAAAGCAAAGGTCTTGGATAGATATCTTACAAGCACTAAGGGAGCATGGATGTCAACCCAGACTACTGTACCCAGCAAAACTTTCAATTACCTTGAGTTCATGACCACCCATTGATTCAGGCTCTAGGGGAAATGGTGGCCCCTGCTGGACTGCCTTGGAAACTGCTTTCACGTGCATATAACCTCACACCTGCACACATATAATTTAAAATGAAATAAATCCTGAAAAAAAATACTTTAAGAAGAAACATGCAATATTTCCGAAGGAACCAAAGATTTGAATAAATGGAAAGATACATTATATTTTGGAAGGAATTCATGTCAAATATGTCAAAAGTGACAAAACTAATCTATGTCATTTTTAAGTTCAGATAGAAACCCATTATACATTTTTAGGACAGTTGGAAAATGATTCCTACAACTTAAATAGAATCAAAGGGGTCACACAAAGCCATGGAAAGTCTGCAGAAAAAAATCCACAAGAATTTTCACTTGTTAGCTTCAGTAATCAAGATGAAGTCATTTCTCCACAGAGTCGGAAAATTGATAAGTGACAAAACAGAGGGTCAAGAAACAGGAAATTATGTGTTTCCAAAAACAGATATTTTGGTAAGCAGTGGAAATGTTTCAAGAAAGATGGTTTGACAATTCATTTTGTATTTTAAAAGTTAAATTATGTATTTCAAAATGGAAACAAAACTCAGTCCAAATGAATTAAAGTCATGTGGATTAATAGAGTGAAAAATATGGACTGACTTTTTGCTTTGAAAACATCAACACAAAAAAACTAGTGAGAAGACTAACAAAACGGATCTATTATGAAAAAGAGAAACGAGGAGCATTGTGTTTTTGAAAGAAATATTTGAGTGTTGCTAAACACATAAATTATTGTTCAAAACAAAATTTGGCCCTACTAAACATTCAAAAAGATAAGTGTCTCATTTCTTTTTTTAAGGGTCCAGAAATAAACGGAGATTTTCTCTGTGCCCTCTTGGGGAAATGTCCTTCAAAGCTGTGGAAATTGTTGCTTATAGTCAGTTCATTCCAATAATTTCCCTCTTCCAATGACTCTTTCTTCTACAATTCTACAGTAAGGATAAAATTTTGCTTATTTCTGTAAAGAGCCAGGCAATGAATACTTTGTACTTGGCAGCTCACAGCCCTATTCTTCTCCTATTTATTTGTATGTGGATCTTTCAGTTCCTTCAAATACCCTTTGAACAAGAAAAAAATTAGTTCTATCTTTATGGCTATAAAACAAAATGAAACAAAGCTCCAAACAACTGCAGGTTAGATTTATTCAGAAGCAGTAATTTGTACAGTCTACTCTGCAAAAGAGGAGTCAGCCTCTGAGTTTCTTTCTATGTAGATGTTTCTGGAACTTGACTTGTTTTTCCTGGCTTCTCTAGTGTGCTGGAACTCCATTGCTCATTGGCTTATTTTATAACCTTTTTCTATTTCTGAAGAACAAGTAGTATTTCTACATCCATATTTCTTGTTTTACTTACCTGTGGCTTAACTGCTATTATTTTCTTTTTTATATAGTGAAGATTGTAAAAGATTAGTTGATTGACTCACCCAAAAGTCCTACTTTGGGCTTCACTGACTTTGAACTTTACTCCTCTCTCCCTTATAGCCATGCTTTTTGTCACTGTTTTCTCCTTTCTGTTGTTGTTGTGATGAGGTAACACCTCTTCCATATTCTCATTTACTATGTAGAGTTAAACTTTTATTTGTGGAATTGTAATGTACTATAATGCTATAAATCCCCCCTAAGCATTGTCTTTACTGCATCTAATATGTTTTAGTACATTCTGTTTCCACTTTCATTCATCAGTGTTTTCTATTTTTCTTTTGGGATTTCCCAGATTCTTCGGTGGTTTACGTATACAGTACCTCATTCCCCAATGTTGATTACAAGTTTGGGTTTTCTTTTGCTGCTATTGATTTCTTATTATAGGTCCTTGCCATTAGAGACCTTACTCTGTGTGATTTTAATCTTGAAAGTATAAATGGGTTTATTGTATATAAATGTACTGTACGATGTTAATAATTTTAGCAAACTTTAATAAACTGAAATTTCTGGAATCAGCAAAGAAAACAGCAAAAGTATGGTAACTGAATTCTGTCCTCTGAGAGATTACCTGAAACATGGTCCAGGTAGAACGCTGAAGGAGAGGGGAATGAAAATAAAATGATGGACTGTGACAAGCACACAGAGCTAAGAGAATATCAATCATGAATGCATACAATTGAAACAGAAGAAGAAAAATCAGTGCACGCTTAAAGATGGTGTTTAGGACCAGGTATAAATGGCAGGATGACAGCCAATGTCTCCCGTGCATGGGTGGTTGCCTTTCATACATTGGTGGTTGCTGTCTTTAGGACTCTTTTGACTATGGAACTTTGAAAAACTGCAGCAATCTTCATTCTCATTCAATGTGAAATAATTAGAAAATATGACAATGAACAGAATGTATGGGGTCATTAGTTTTCAGACAAGCCTTGGGTAGTACATAACAGTAACTCCTAAGAAAAAGAAACACAGCAAAAGTATGGTAACGGAATTCTGTTCTCTGAGAGATTACCTGAAACATGGTCCAGTAGAACGCCGAAGGAGAGGGGAATGAAAATAAAATGATGGACACAGAAACTATAATAATTCTTAGAAAGAATATCCAACTTAAAGTTAAAGCAGAGATGGGAAACTCGGTGATGACTCACCCCTCATTGTGGACTGGAGAAGCACAAATTGGAGGCTGGGAGTCTCTGGAACCTGGATATGACACCATTACACAGGGAAGACAACTGCACCCAGATAGGAGAACGTGATCTAGAGATATACTGATGGTCATTCTTGATTCCTCTATTGTGTATTTATCTGCAAGTTCTCAAGGAAAGTACCTAGTGACAGGACTTGATGACAAAAGAGACGAAATATTTAGAGCTCACATTGGGCTAGGAACAGGCCATATTCTCTCAGTCACAATGGAAAGCACTGTGGTTCACAAGTATGTAGTGGCATAATGAGGATGTTGTCTTGGATCTCTGCATAAACATTCATACATTGACGGTCAGTGTGTTTTCGTAAATGTAAGTTAAAAGAAACATTTCAAGAGATCAAAGAGTTTCTGATGTTGGAGTATTTCTAGTTCTATTGTAGGCAAGATGATGTGGCATTGGCAGAAAGATAGATAAGAAGTCAATAAAACCGAATGGAGTCTTGAAATACACACCCGTATCTATGCAATTTTCTTTGACAAAAGCACCAGAAAAAATTAATGGGAAGAGATAATCTTCACAAGAAATAATTTAGATAGAGTAGGCAAAACATGAAATAAAATTGACCCCAATCTCTTACCATAGAGTTTATGTGCTCATAATTAGAATGATCATAATGACCGTAGATAGACTGTAAAAGCTAAAACTACAAAATTTCTAGAAGAAAACAAAATTTTAGTAATTTCATATTTGGTAGATATTTCAAACATATAACAAAAAGAGTTTACAATATCAATACAGCAATAACAGTTTACAAAATCAATAAACAGAACTTCATCAAAATGAAATGCTCCAGCTATTCAAAAGATATTGTGTAGAAAAGAAAAAGATGGGGTTAGCCCCCAAAATGTCTCCCAAAATATATGCTATCCCTCTATAGCCCTGGGTTCCATCAGCATCTATGTATTAAACTATGAGTCAAAACTTTTTTAAAAAATTCCATGTGTCCTAAACACATGCAGACATGTTTCTTGTCATTATTCTATAAACAGTTTAGAATAACTCCATTCATACTATTTATATGGTATTACATTGTACAAAGTAGTATAATCTGAGTTGAAATACACAGGGTTATATAGGAAGATTGTATGCAAATGCTACCCTGTGTTATTTAGAAGGGATTTGAGAATTTACAGGTGCTGGTACCCACAGGGAGTACAAGGATTCAGAGTGTCACAGATGTTAAGAGACAATTATGTCCAAAGAAGATTAGCAACTAGAATACACAAAGAACCTTTACACTCAACAAGAAATAGTTTCCACAGAATTGAAAAATGGGTAGGAGTAGCCAGGAAGAAATTCACAATTACAAATAATAGAAAACATCACTCAATGCCATTATCATTAGGAAATGTAAACAAAACACATTACCATAGCTAAAATTAAAATATGACCATAGAAAATAGTACAATTGAAGTTTTTAGGAACTCCTGATTGAAAATGTTTTAACGATTTCTCAAAAACAAAACAAAACAAAACAAAACCTTTTAGCACAGCTCAGGCAATGAATTTAGCCAGGTGTTTGCCCAAGAAAATGAGAAAATTTAGTCATGTGAATGTTTATAACGATTGATTTCACCTGTAATAGCCTGCAGTTGTAGACAGTGAAGGGTACCTCAGCAAACAGATGTTAAAATAATCATCATGTGTCCACACAATTAAAAATGTACTAAGCAATAAACAGAACAAATTTGTGATTTACAGCATATGTATGGAAGTCTCAACGTCATTATACTGGATGAAAAGAACCAGGAAAGAGACAGAGAGAAAATGAATGCTACATGATTCAAATTGTTTACTCTATTACTCCACTTCTGCTGAGACAAAGTATCTAGAAAGGGCAACTTGAGAGAGTGTGGGTTTCTTACGGCTCACGATTCAAAGAGATTAATATAAACAATAAAAATCCGGAGTCAGATACCCAGGAAAATGCTGAGTGATCAGAGAAAGAAGGAGCAAGCCAAAGCCACCTTTACCTCATTACTTCCCAGCAGAAAAGAGAGTGAGTTCCTGTTTCCCCCGCTTATATCCTCTCTGTGCCCAGCCACACCACTTCCTGCCTGTCTGTATAGACCACTAGACCTCTATGGTTAGCTAGTGGCAAGCTCCATCCTCTGATCTTCAGGCGGGCTTTATTTGCATAAGCAAGATATCACCACAGATGATGTCTATCTGAATAGGAAAGCCTGGCATAAAGAGCAGGTGTCAGCTGGTCATTTCTTATCAGGGAAAGAAAGCAGAGAATAAGAATGATCTGAGCCATAAATCCCCAAACCCTATCATCTCTATGGGGCCAACTTCTTCCTACAAGACTCCATCTAAAGGTTCCACAAACTTCCCAAACAACACAAGCACCTTAGGCACCAAATGCTCAAACGGATGAGCTATAGGGACATCTTACAATCCACACACATTTACAATCTGGAACATGAAGTCTATAATCAGGTGTTTGAAAGGGAGCAAGAAAAGCAAGAGGAGTGACATCACAAAGGAAGTGAGGAAACTGTGAAGTCGACATGAGGTTTGTCATCTTGATTGTGGTGAACGATTCACAGAAAAACAAAAGTGTCAAGCTTGACCATATTCTTTATATGTATACAATGTATTTTACATCAACAAAATGAGCCAAAATGAAACTGTTCATAGAGTAGTTAAACACTACAGTGATAGAAAGAATGGCAAGGTCTGGATTACAGAAGAAAACTATCCTTAAACCCAGTGAAGACCATAGTCATCTAGTGAAGCAAAACTACACCCGAGAGACTTGGAAGTAAATTAAAGAAGTGATTTCATAATAGGAAGTTCTGGAAATTATGAGGGATCTGTGGAGACAATGGCAGATTTGTGAGAAACAAGGAACAAAAGGCACACAAATTCAGCCTGTTCATTTTTTTTAGGTAGGAACTGACAGAAATCCTTAATTTCCTTACCTTAAAATGGATTCTGATCTACAACATGTCTATTTTTAGAATTAGTTAGCATGAATATTAAAGATCCCTGTTACAATAGGATTATAAAAATCAAACACTATTTCATCAAAAGGGAATGAACCTTTCTATAAAAACATGGATCATTTTATGTGCTTGTTTAATTGACTATACAGGTCAACAACTATGAATGTTTACCATATTTGAGGTCAAGTTTATTAATTGCATTACTCTCAGTGGTAGAGATTATTGTAATAACTGTTTGAAGAGCCTTAATAATCTGCAAAAAATGAATTTAAGGCAATCTTAGTAACTCTAACCTGTTCAGCTAACCTTAAAAATCTGTTTCTGTCAATGAAATTCTGAGGGCCTGCAGTCCAGTTTATCATTAAGTCACCAGATCAAGAAACTAATGTTTCTAATACAACTGTTATTTAGAATGAATTGAAAAAAATCTCTATTATCTGGGCTTATTTTCCATCATTCTGCTAATCACACATCCCTGACCAGAAAACCCATTGTTACAAAGTAAATTTATGATCATTGTGATGGCTTAAATATTCAAGCCTTGAAAAGTCAACTAGAGATTACAAAAAAACCCTAAAATATAGAGCTTCAAAATAACAAAGTAGTTGTTACTTCACATATACTCAGATCTTGGGTAGATATTTGGCATGACAGTTAAGAAGAGTTGGTGGTCTTGCAGTGGACTGGGTTTGATTCCAGCACCCATGTGATGGCATGGTATATCCCTCGGTCACAGGATACCTGATGCTCTCTTCGGGTCTCTGCCGCACCAAGTACTCACATGCTGTACACTCATACATGCAGGCCAAACATTCACATACAAAAATGATAAAATAAATCTATTATGTACACACATATACATACTCAAGTTAGAGATTAAAAATGGACACATTAAATGACCAAGAAAATACAATTTATTAATTATTCAATAAATGTTTCAGGTGCATAACTAGATACTTGGGATAAAACCAAGAGGAAAGTGTTGGAGGAATTCTTGCCTAGAGTACATTTTGTTACACGAAATATGTGACAATAAGCAGCATATTATAATATATTTTTATTGAAAAGTGGTAGATTCTATAGGGAAAAATGAATGTATTGGGTATGGGAAGGCAGTGGGAGACAAACAATGAGAGAAACTTTGAAACTGTGAACACAGCAAGCAGAACAAAACCTACTATGATGTGACATTGAAGAAAATTCCTGAGTATGTGAGAGACACAGCCATCAGATATTCAAACTATGTACAAAGACCTTTAGGAACTGGTAATGTTCCCTGAGATCCAAGAGGCTATAAAGATAGAGAAGAAAGAAGAGTAGGCAAATAGTTGTAGGTGGACAGGTCAAAGAAATTATGGGAAAAAATTAGGCATCCCTTTGCATGTCTTCACTGGCTATGCACTCTTGAGAATAGAATTCAGAGACAAAGATGAAAGTAGGAAAACACAGACGCATCCTAACCTACACCTGGAGGAAGAGGTGAGTGTCTGGGCTCCCAGATGGAAAGTCCTGTTCTCTAGGCCTAGTCAACTGGGGCACATCCTAACACATCTGCTGCAGCCCTAGTGACCAAGCAGCAGCATTGTCCCCAGCATCCTCGTCCAACCATCCCCCACTGCATCAGAGACCATGGGGATTACATACCCCACCGACATCTGGAGGAAGAGCAATCACCAGACCCCACTTACACCAATTAGAGGAAGAGACACCCATGAAGACACATTCTCCACCTGCACCAACCAGAGGAAGAGATGAGTATACAGCAGTGTAAGAATACACTCAACAACTTAAAAAGCGATATTACAGTGATTCTACAATAGGAAGACTTGAATATTGCAACACAGATGAAGCAGAAGAAAATGACTTTAAAAACAACCTTATGAAGATGACAGAGACATTTAAAAAGGAAAGAAAAAATTCCCATAAAGAAGTGGAGGAATGTTGGAGTGTGGAAGACTGCAGATAGATCCATGTCTATCACCATGCATAAAACTTAAATCCAAATGAATCAAAGATCTCAACAAAAATCCAGATACACTGAACCTCTTAGAAGAGTAAGTAGGAGGTCATATTGAACAAATTGGTACAGGAGACAGCTTCCTAAACATAACACCAGTAGCACAGATACTGAGATCCACAATAAATAAATGGGACCCTCTGAAACTGAGAAACTTCTGTAAGGCAAAGGACACAGTCAACAAGACAAATTAGGAGCTCACAGAATGGGAAAAGATATTCACCAACCCCACATCTGACAGAGGGCTGATTTCCAAAATATACAAAGAAATCAAGAAGCTAGTCACAAAAAAAAGTAAAATACAAAATAATCCAATTAAAATGGGGAACAGAAGTAAATAGAGAATTCTCAATAGAGGAATCTAAAATGGCTGAAAGACACAGAAGAAATTGTTCAACATCCTTAGCCATCAGGGAAATGCAAATCAAAACAACTCTGAGATACCATCTTACTCCTGTCAGAATGGCTAAATCAAAAACATCAATGACATTTTATGCTAGAGAGGATGTGGAGAAAGGGGAACACTCCTCCACTGCTGGTGGGAGTGCCAACTTGTACAGCCACTTTGGAAATCAGTATGGCGATTCCTCAGGAAAATGGGAATCAGTTTCCCTCAAGATCCAGCAATTCCACTCTTAGGCATATACCCAAAAGATGCACACTCATATAATAAGGACATCTGTTCAAATTTGTTCATAGCAGCATTATTTGTAATAGCCAGAACCTGGAAGCAACCTGGATGCCCCTCAACTGAAGAATGCTTAAAGAAAATGTGGTACATTTACACAATGGAGTACTACTCAGTGGGGGGAAAAAACAATGGAATCTTGAAATTCACAGGCAAATGGATGGAACTAGAAGAAACTATCCTGAGTGAGGAAACCCAGCCAGAAAAAGACAAACATGGTATGTACTCACTCATATAAGGATTTGAGACATAGAGCAAAGGATTACCAGTCTACAATCCATATGGCCAGAGAAGCTAGGAAACAAGGAGGACACTCAGAGAGGTATGCATGATCCCCCAAAGAAGGGAAAAGGAACAAGATCTCCTGAGCTAATTGGGAGCATGGGGGGAGGGGAGAGTGAGTTAGGAGAAAGAGAAGGGGATAAGAGGAGAGGAGAGAAGGGCATGGGGGAGCAGGAAGATTGAGTCAGGGGAAGAATAGAGGAGAGCAAAAAAAAGAGAGAGAGAGATACCATAATAGAGACTGCCATTATATGTTTAAAGAGAAATCAGGCACTAGGGAAATGTCCAGAGATCTACGAGGATGACCCCATCTAACAATCTAAGCAATAGTGGAGAGGCTACTTTAAATGTCCTTCCCTGATAATGAGATGGATGACTCACTTATATGCCATCCTAGAGCCTTCTTCCAGTAACTGATGGAAACAGAAGCAGACACCAACAGCTAAACACTGAGCTGAACTCCTGGATTCCAGTTGCAGAGAAGGAGGAGTGATGAGCAAAGGGGTCAAGATGAGGCTGGAGAAACCCACAGAAACTACTGACCTGAAAAAGGGGAGCTCATGGACCCCAGACTGATGGCTGCTATCTATGAGTCCTCTGGTAATGGATCTGCATTCGTTCCTATTACACAAATGAACTTTGGGAGCCCACTCTATGTAGAGGGATAGTCCCTCAGCCTAGCCACAAGGGGGAGGATCTAGGCCCTGCTCCAAATGATATGGCAGACTTTGAAGCTCCCCATGGAACACCTCACCCTCCCTGGGGAGCATAAGGTAGATGGGATTGGAGTTTGGTTGGGGGCAGGGGAGGAGGAGAGGAAGAGGGAAATGGTATTGATGTTTAAAACAAGCTTGTTTCTAATTTAAATTTAAAAAGAGAGAAGAAAGAAATGGAGGAAGAGACAAAATGGAAGAAATAAACAAATCTCTTAAAGAAAGCCATTAGAACCAAGGGAAAAAAATCAAACAAGTGAAGAAAATAGTCCAAGACTTGAAAATTCAAATAGAGGCAATAAAGAACACACAGATTGGGGGAATTCTGAAAATAGAAAATCTGAGTAAGTGAACAGTAACTACAAATGCAAGTATAACCAACAGAATGAAAAAGATGGAAGACAGTATCTCAGGCATTGAAAGATATGATAGAAGAAATAGACTCATCAAAGAACATGTTAAATCTAACAAATTCCTTTTGATATATTTTATAAAGTTTAGTTAGATTAGAAACAATCTTATTTTACATATCAATCCCAGTTCCCTCTCTCTCCCATCCTCCCATGCCCCCATCCTATCCCCCATCCACTCCACAAGGAAGGTGAGGCCTTCCATGAGGAATCATCAAAATCTGTCAAGTAATTTGGGGCAAGGCCTAAGCCCTTCCCTGTGTATCTTGGCTAAGAGAGTATCCCTCGATGGAAAATGGGCTCCTGACGACCATTCATGCACCAGGGATACATCCTGGCTTCAATGCCAGAGGCCCCATAGATTACCCAGTGCTCCTAAGCTGACACCCATGTTCAGGGGGCAAGGTTTGGACCTATAACCCAACAATATTTTTTGGTTTCTCAAGACAGGGTTTCTCTGTATAGCTTTGGAGACTATCCAGGCATGTGATCTGTAAACTAGGCTAAACTTGAACTCACAGAGATCCCCCTGCCTCTGCCTCCCAAGTGCAGGGATTAAAGACATGTCCCTCCAAGACCCAGCCAATCCAACAAATTATTAACATAAAACATCCAGGAAATCTGGGATACTATAAAATGCCAAAACCTAAGAATAACGGGGATAGAAGAGGAATAATTCCAGATCAAAGGCACAGAAAACATATTCAACAAAATCATAGAAGAAAACTTCCCAAACCTAAAGAAGGATATGCCTGTGAAATTATTAGAAGTTTACAGAACAACAAATAGACTGGACAAAAAACAAAAAATAAGTGCCCTAGCCATATAATCATCAAAACACTAAACATACAGAACAAAGAAAGAAGACCAAAAGCTGGAAGGAAAAAAGCCAAGAAACATATAATGGTAGACCTACAAGAATTACACCCAACATCTAAGTGGAAACTTTGGAAGTCACAAGGTCCTGGACTGACATTCTGCAGACACTAAGAGACCACAGATGCCAGCCCAGACTACTATACTCAGCAAAGCTTTCTATACCCATAGATGGAGAAACAAGTTATTCCATGACAATACAAGATTTAAAAAATACAGCTCCACAAATCCAGCCCTACAGAAATTACTAAAGGAAAATTCCAAATCAAGAAAGTTAGCTGTAGCCACAAAAACACAGGCAACAGATAACTTCACACCAGCAAACCCCAAAGAAGGGAAACACACAAACACTTCCACCAACAACAACATCAAAACCAAATATAACAAGAATTAACTATCACTGGTCATTAATATCTCTTAATATTAATGAGTTCACTTGGCCTATAAAATACACAGTCTATCAGAATGAATAGGAAAACAGGATCTATCCTTCTGCTGTATACAAGAAACACATTGCAACCTAACAGACAGACATTACCTCATAGTAGAGGGCTGGAAAAAGATTGTTCCATTCTAATGGACTTAAGAAACAAGTGGGTATAGCTCTCCTATTATCTAACAAAATAGACTTCAAAATAAAATTAATGAAAAGAGACAGAGGAGGACATTTCACATTCATCATATAGAAAGTCAACCAAGATGAAGTCTCGATTATAAACATCTATGCCCCAAATACAAGGGCATGCACATTTGTAAAAGAAACATTACTAAACCTTAAATCACACATCAGACCCCACACACTAATAGTGGGAGACTTCAACACCCCACTCTTACCACTGGACAAGTATGCCAGACATAATCTAAACAAAAAAATAAGGGAACTTATTGATGTCATGATTCAAATGGACTTAAATGACATCTATAAAATATTCCACCCAAACATAGAAGAATATGCACCTCATGGAACCATCTCTAAAATTGACCTCATACTCAGTAACAAAGCAAACCTCAACAGATACAACAACAAAAAATGGAATAACCACCTGTATCTCATCAGATAAGCATGGCTTAAGGTTAGAATTCAACAACACTAATTGCAGAAAACCTACAAACTCATGGAAATTGAATAATGCTCAAATGATTCATCACTGGGTCAAGGGAGAAATAAAGAAAGAAATCAAAGACTTAGAATTTAACAAAAATGAAAGCACAACGTACCCAAACTTATGGGACACTATGAAAACAGTACTAAGGGGAAAGTTCACAGCAATAAATCCCTACATGAAGAAGCTAGAGAAATTCCACACTAGGGACATAGCAGAAGACTTAAAAGCTCTAGCACAAAAGGCAACAAACGCACCAGGAGTAGTAGACAACATGAAATAAATTAAGCCTGAAATCAATAAAGTATAAACAAAGAGAACAATACAAAGAGTCAATGAAACAAAGAGTAGGTTCTTAGAGAAAACCAACAAGATACACAAACCCTTTTCCAAACTAACCAAAAGGCAAAGAGGGAATATCCAAATTATCAAAATCAGAAATGAAAAAGGGAGCGCATAATAACAGATACTGAGAAAATCCAGAAAGTCATTAGGTCATACTTCAAAAACCTGGTACTCCACAAAATTGGAAAATTTAAAAGACATGGATAATTTTCTTTGTAGGTACCACATACCAAAATTAAATCAAGACCACATAAGCAATTTAAATAGAAATATAACCCCCCAAAATAGAAGTAGTCACGAAAGTCTCCCCTCAATAAAACAAAAAAAAAAACAAAAAACAAAACAAAACAAAACAAAAAACAACCAAACAAAAACAGGGCCAGATGATTTTTTGTTATTTTTGTTTTTCTTCTTTTTTTGTTTTATGAGACAGGGTTTTTCTGTGTAGCTTTGGAGCCTATCCTGGCACTCACTTTGGAGACCAGGCTGGCCTCAAACTCACAGAGATCCACCTGCCTCTGCCTCCTAAGTGCTGGGATTAAAGGAGTGTGAAACCAATGCCCGGCTGGGCCAGATGGTTTTAATGCAGAATTCTGCCAGGATTTCAAAGAAGAGCTAATACCAACACTCAAATTGTTCCACACAATAAAAACAGAAGAAACATTGTCAAAGTATTTTTACAAAGCTACAGTTACCCCAATACGAAAACCACACAAAGCTGTAACTAAGAAAGAGAATTACGAACCAATGTCCCTCATGAACATTGACTCAAAAATACTCAATAAAATACTGGCAAACTGAATCCAAGAACACATCAAAGAAATCCACCATGATCAAGTAGGCTTCATCCCAGCGATGCAGGGATGGATCATCACACGAATATCTGTCAATGTATTCCAGCATATAAATAAACTGAAAGAAAAAAATCACATGATCATCTCATTGAATGCTGAAAAGGCCTTCAGCAAAATACAATACCCCTTCATTATAAAGGTCTTGGAGAGTTCAGGGATACAAGGAGCATACATAAACATAATAAAGGCAATACAGACTAACCCAACATCTAACATCAAACTAAGGGGAGAGAAACTCAAAGTGATCCCAGTGAAATCAGGGACAAGACAAGACTGTCCACTCCCTCCATATCTATTCAATATAGTACTCGAAGTTATAGCTAGCACAATAAGACTACAAAGGAGATCAATTTGATACAAATTGTAAGGAAAGAAGTCAAAATTTCACTATTTGCAGGTGGTATGTTAGTATACATAAGTGACCCCAAAAATTCTATCAGAGAACTCCTACAGCAGATAAACACCTTGATTAATATAGCAGGATACAATATTAACTCAAAAAATCAGTAGCCCTCCTATATACAATGATAAAGGGGATGACAAAGAAATCAGAGAAATATCACCCTTTTTACAGTAGCTACAAATAACATAAAATATCTTGGGGTAACTCTAACCAGTTAGGTGAAAGGACTATAAGACAAGAACTTGAAGTCTTTGATGAAAGAAACTGAGGAAGACATCAGAAAATGGAAAGATCTCCCATGCTCTTGGATAGGTAGGATCAACATATGAAAAATGGCAATCTTGCCAAAAGCAATCTACATATTCAATGCAATCGCCATCAAAATTCCAGCACAATTCTACACAGACCCTGAAAGAAAAATATTCAACTTCATATGGAAAAACAAAAAACCCAAGATAGCCAAAACAATTCTGTACAATAAAGAAACTTTTGGAGGCATCACCATCCCTGACTTCAAGCTCTACTATATAGATACAGTAATAAAATCAGCTTGATATTGTCATAAAAACAGACATGTGGATCAATGGTATTAAATTGAAGACACTGAAACTAATCCACAAACATGTGAACACCCGATTTATGATGTAGAAGCCAAAATTGTACAATGGAAAAAAGTCTTCAACAAATGATGCTGGCATAACTGGGTGTCAACATGTAGAAGAATGCAAATAGACCCATATCTATCTCCATTCACAAAACTCACATCCAAGTGGATCAAAGACCTCAACATGAATCCAGCTACACTGAACCTGATAGAAAAGAAAGTCTATAGTAGCCTTGAACATATTGGCACAGGAGACCACTTCCTAAATATAATACCAGTAGCACAGACACTGAGAGTAACAGTCAAGAAATGGGACCTCCTGAAACTGAGAAAATTTTGTAAGGCAAAGAAATGGTCAATAAGACAAAACAGGAGCCTACAGAATAGGAAAAGATCTTCATTAACCCCACATCTGACATAATGCTGATTTCCAAAATATATAAAGAACTCAAGAAACTACACACTAAAATACCAAATAATCCAATTTTTAAAATGGGGTACAGATCTAAACAGAGAATTCTCAACAGAAGAAACTCAAATGACTGAAAGACATTTAAAGAATTGCTCAACATCCTTAGACATCAGAGAAATGCAAATTGAAACAACTCTGAGATACTATCTTACACCTAACAGAATGGCTACAATCAAAAACACTGAAGACAGCTTATGCTGGATGGAGTGTGGAGAAAGGGGAACACTCCTCCATTGATGATGGGACTGCAAACTTGTACAGCCACTTTGGAAATCAGTATGATGGTTTCTCAGAAACTGGAAATCAATCTACCTCAAGATCAAGCAATTCCACTCTTGTACATATACCCAAAGGATGTACATTCATACAACAAGGACATCTGTTCAACTATGCTCATAGCAGCATTATTTGTAATATCCAGAAACCTGGAAGCAACCTAGATGCCCATCAACTGAAGAGTGAGAGTGGTTAAAGAAAAATGTGGTACATTTACACATTGGAGTATTATTCAACAGTAAAAAACAATGACATTATGAAATTTGCAGGCAAATA
Source organism: Cricetulus griseus (assembly GCF_003668045.3). Lineage (NCBI taxonomy): Eukaryota > Metazoa > Chordata > Mammalia > Rodentia > Cricetidae > Cricetulus > Cricetulus griseus. The sequence goes on from NW_023276806.1 coordinate 9,595,392, forward strand.
GAATTAGAAAATAAAAACATCCTGAGAGAGGTAACCCTGCTGGGCAATGCCCTTCTTTATGCTGTGAATATATATATTTCCTCTTATTGGTTGGTGAATAAAGTTATTTTGGTCAATGGACAGGCAGAATTTAGCCAGGTGGGAAATTCAAACAGGGATAGAGAAAGGTAGTAGGCAGATTCAGGCAGATGCCATGTGACATGCAGGAAGAGGCTCAGGCATCACTGGTAATCCAAGACCACATGGAGAAACACAGATTAATAGATATGGTTTAATAATTAAGAAAGAGCTAGCCAATAAGAAGACTTGCTGATCACACAAGCAGTTTATAATTGATATAAGCCTCTGAGTGTTTATTTGGAACTAAATTGCTAGGGGGCCAGGAGGGACATAAAGTTCCATCTACCTGACCCAAACCCAGAAAGACAAACACTTATTCACTTATACGTGAATAATATTACGTGAATAATACGTGAATAATAATAATATAATATTCACTTATACGTGAATATTAGTTGCAAAGCAAAGGATAACCGGGCTACAATCCACACCCCAGAGAATCTAGATAAAAAGGGGGCCCCTAAGAGGAACACACATGAGGGGTCCCAAGAAAGAAAAATAGTTAAGATCTCCTGAGTAAACTGGGAGGGGAGATAGAAAGGAGCGGGTGGGGGATGGGAACATTAGAAATCAAAATGTCTGAGTTGGGAAAGAATGATTGGAGAGAACAATGAAAGAGATTTTCTGAAAGAGGGAGCCATTGTAGGGTTGGGAAGAGTCCACAAGGATGACCGCAAGCTAAGACTCCTAGCAGTAGGGGGGAGGATGCCTGAACGGGCCTTCTTCTATAATCAGATTGTTGACTCCCCGAGTTTTCATCATAGAACCTACATCCAGTCACTGATGGAAGCAGATGCAGTGATCCACAACCAAGCCCTGGGGCTCAGCTGAAGAGAGGAGAAGGGATCGTATGAACAAGAGGGGTCAAGGGAATGATGGGAAAACCCCTGAGACAGCTGCCCCGAGCTAGTGGGAGCTCATGGACTCTGGATTGACAGCTGGGGAACCTGCATGGGACAGAACCAGGCCCTCTGAATGTGGGTGACAATTATGTGGTTTTGTCTGTTGGGGGAGGGTGGCAGTGGCGCCAGGATCTATCCTCTGTGCTTCAATTGACATTTTGGAGCCCATTCCCTATTGTGGGATACCTTGATCAGCTTTGATGGGGGGGGGGACTTAGTCCTGCCTCAACTTGGTATGCCAGACTTTGTTGACTCCCCGAGGATGACCCTACCTCCTCTGAGGAGTGTATATAGGGTGGAGAAGGGGGTTGGGTGGGATAAGGAGAGGGAGGGGGAACTGGGGTTGGTATACAAAATTAAAAATAAATTTTAAAATAAAAGTAAGGCTGCTGCTATTATCAAAGTGAGATTATAGGAAGCTGAGGCTATTGGAAATAAACTAAGAAATCCTAGAAGTATGTTGATGTAGCTGTATATTTAGAAATGTGATCCACAGGTTTAGCTAAGAGGGAGGAAGGTAGTTAGTTTCAAATGAGAGACTGAATGGAACAGGATTTGGTGGGTGTACATCAATAAAGCAAGAACACGGGCATTTCTATTTAGTGGGCCAGCACCATACAATACAAAAATGGGAGATTACAACATCTAAGTAATGTACAATAGGCTCCAAGAACTGTGCAGCCTTAGTTCTTTATGTTCAAGTATTACTTCACACAAAACTCATCACTGCTTCAAGTGTTTAAATGGATAATGTGGAAACGATACTACTAAGTAATGTTAAGAATTTGATGAAATGAAGCCAGAGATGTGATCATGAGTAAAGGAAGAAAAGAACTGACTGCACAAGCTGTCCTCTGACTTAACACACACACACACACACACACACACACACACACACACACACACACACACACTGTGAAACACATACTGACATGTGTACTTTGCATACACACACCAATAAAGGTTTAAACAAGAATTTAAATATTTTTCTTGGTGTTTATCAAACTTGAAGATTATTCTCATGTTCTTAACTTTAAAAACTTGTCTGTTTGTTTGTTTGTTCATGAGGTCTCATTATATAACCCTGGGTGTCCTGAAAATCACTGTGTAGACTAGTCCAGCCTCAAACTCAGAGATCTACCAATCTGTGCCTCCTGGGTGCCAGGATTATAGACATATGTCACCACACCCAGCCCAGGTTCTTAACTTCAATGAATTAAGGATTTGATACCAATTGCTGCTTTTTACCACAGACTGTTAATTTGAGTATGGAGGAGAGTCAATATTATGTTTCATAACAGAATGATGTAAATAAAAAATAACTGCTAATATTCCAGTGCTTATAAAATAAGAAGTGTAATGTATACATTTGGAGGAAATGTAAATATATACGCCTATGTTAACATCTACCCATTCTTCTTGAAAATGATCTAGAGGACTAACGCAGGTGTTTAGACCTGAATTGATGAAAGTAGTGCTGTCCAGCACAACACTGTTGCATTCACTCTCTGCTGTGTCCTGTTGTCTTTGCCAGTTAATTTATGCTTTTCCACATGAGTAGCAATTTTTTAAATATATCATGTGTACTTATGAATAATCAGCTGTTACCAATTGAAATTTACAATTACAATTTCTCAATTCATTTACATTTTTTCATAAGAACCAAGAAACTTTTCTTAGATTTTTTTTAAATACCTACTATAATTTTCCACTATTTAAATATCCATCATTTCCCCCCTCTAACCTAAAAAGCAGGCTGTTTATAAATCAGCATTTCTGGTAGCAATTAGCAAATCTTCCTTAGTTGACCTGCTCGGGCTGTTTCTTAGGGGATTACTATGTGCCAAACTCTCTACTTCTTGGTATTTAAATCAATCAAAGCATGGATCTTTCCCTGGAAGAATTTTTACAGTCTAATTAAAAAGTAAATGTTCTACCCTTCAAAAAACAAAACTGCTGTGTCTGCATCTGTCAGCATGCATAAGCGCTTTCTCTCTTTCTCTCTGTCTCGCTCTCTTTATTTTATTGTTTTGCCATGAAACACAAGTAACTTTCAGTAGACCATGCAGTCCAATGAACAGTCACCAAGGATGGTATTTGGTATTTGACTTCTATTTATCTACTAAGGCACCATGGTCTTCTTTCTTTGTCATAACAAATCTAGTAGCATATTAAGAAAGAATAGTACTGCCAGTAGATAAATAAGGATGGGTCTCTCCTAACATCTTTTTATTTTTTAGCAGTAATAAATTACTTTAAACTACTGACCTCTTGATTTAGAATAATCATTTCTGCCTCCTAGATTCTTGGTGGGTTTGTCAAGGAGAGTTATATTAAGAGTATGGGGATAGCCTTTGCTTTTTCTGTACAGAAACACCTGAGGGTTATTTTGGCTTACAGTAGTAGTCCCAGGCTTGTTAGGTACATCTTGCATAGGCTGTCCACACTAGTTTGTCTTCTGATCTTGCCTTCTGAGGCTACCAGCAGCCACAGAATATTAACCTAATGACCACCCCCAGGTCTATAGGAAGACCATATTTCCATGCTCTCTACACTTTACAGCAGAGATTAAGCTTCAACACATGATCCTTGAGCATGATCAAGCCTCATTTGTCCAGAAGCCATGGGACTCAGAAGGCAGTCACCCCCTGCAAGTGGAGTTTTCCTTCCCACCTGTCAGTTCCCAAATAACCAACAAGGAGACTAAATATGAATTATAAGTGCTCGGTTAACAGCTCAGGCATGATACTGACTAGCTAGCTCTTACAGCTTAAATTAACCCTATCTAGGAATCTACTGCTGCCACAGTCTTCTTTACCTCATGTATGCACTTCCAGTCCTGCTAGCTCTTGGTCTCGTGGCATCTCCTCCAGACTTCTCAGATTCTGCACTTCTTCCCAGATCCTCCTAGTGTGGCTCTCCCACCCAATATCTTCCTACCCAGCTGTAGGCTATCAGCTCTTTGTTAACCAATAGGAGACATCCGTATTCACAGTGTAAAAAGATTGTTCCATAGCACCCAACCCCTCATTTCCCCTACAGTTTGTCACTACGGCATAGACCTTACCTATTATTCACCATCAGTTTTGCCTTTCTTACATCTTAGGAGTTCACTGAACTAATGAACTTGTTTCTTAACTGCAGTGTAATCAGGAATTGATCATATTCAAAAAAGACCCATCAATTATTGTGAGAACTCTGTGTTTTGAAGTCCAAACCCCATGCTAAGCCAGCCTTGCCCTTCACCAGTCCTTGGAGAGCTGACCTGCCCCTTGCTGCTTCAGAGGGAAAGTTGACCCTGATGACCCAGGCCCTACTAGGGCTGACTCCACCCCTCACCATAGATACAGAAGAGCTGACCCCAGTAGCATGGGCACAGCAGAGCTGACTCTGCCCCTTGTCTGAGGGGTGTGGTCTGAGAGGAGGCTCCGACTGACGAACTTAGCTACTACCCAAGGCCCATATCCAGTGCTCTGAGATGACCCACCCCAACATCTACCCCATCTACGACCTGACAGAGAGGATAAGGGATCTAATTCGGAGGCACCAGACGGAGCTACTGTGACTCAGGGCAATGGCAGGATACCCAAGAGGTATTTCAGTGAGGGTCCAGTATTGATGCTATACCAAAAGACAGAGGCCTCAAATCAAATCAACAACTCATTACAATGAACACTTGCAAGTAGAGCAGTTTGGGTATACTGTGTGACACAACGCAGCTTCCAATGCCCCTAAGAAGAAAAGAGAGGTGATGGAAAGGGAGGGATGGGAAAGATGGGGGAGTAAATATTGCTTTTAATTTATGTTTTTTATTTTTTTAATAGTTTTGGGGATACTGCAAGGGTAAAGAGACATGTGGAGGGACTGGGAAATAAGTGAGATTGGGGTGTGTTATGTGAAATTCCCAAAGAATCAATAAAAAAAATTACGTTAAAAAAACTGTGTTGCCTTTAAGCTGAGATGCAATTTAAGTGATTTGCTGTGACCTAACAGTTTTGTAGACTATCACATTCCACCCTGTAAATATGTCTGGTGTCTAAGTATGTTTTGGAATTCCATCAGAGGTCCATCTTAATTAAGGTTCACTTTCCTCTGTTCAAGTTTTCCCTGTGTTGAAACGCAAAGACCAAAGAAGAGATGACTTTATGGCTAATACTCTCAGAAACTAGAAAACTTGTGACACAAAGATCTAGATTGCAGTTTACTAGGAAATGGACCCTTGATCTGTGTGCTTATGTTAGGCAGAGATCTACTCTAAAATTTATGTATGATTCTATAAATGATTTGAGAATAATAAAACACAGTTCCACATTTTCATGAGAGTCATAAGAAAACAAGTAGCACAATAGATTTCTATAATCCTTAGCAGCCCTGTGTATATGATTGTATCCAAAATCAATATTGTCTTTTGTTATTAATGCAGAATATGTATTTTCAAAACAATGAAAGAATACTGTTTTGTTCCTCAATAGTTTAAGTCTCTGACTTTATGTTTCCATTGTCAATGGTAACATTACAGCTTCAATTAGCCCCTGGATAATTAGGAAATTCCCTCAGTTTTAGATTGCTGTTATGATAAATCTTTCTGCCAAAAGCAGAAAGTCCTACCGACACATGAGCGGTCTCTGCCAACCTCCTGAGTTCTGCCTGCCGAGTTAGGGCCCAAATTAATTCACACAGACTTGTATTAGGTACAATGCTGCTTGGCCAATGACTAGAATTTCTCATCTTCTAGCTCAGTCTTAATTATCATAAATCTATATATTTTATAAGACTTATCTTATCGGACACCTTGGCGTCCTTATCCCCGGGATCACATGGTGGCTCTGAACAGAGACCAGGAGGAAGAGCAAAGGGGAAAAGGAACCGCTTCCTGTTTGTCCTTGCTTAAATATGAGTTTCCTTGCTATGTCACTTCCTGCCTGGATCACCACTTTTCTACTACATTTCCCAGAATCCTCTTTGACTCCTAGTCCCATCTAACTTGCTGCCTCATTGGCCAAACAGTAGTTTATTTATCATCCAGTAAGACAAACACATACACAGAAGCACTTTCCCCATCAGATTACTGTACTTTAATTCATCCCAGTACATCACCCTAAAGAGCCCCTTCTCTATAGTCTGAGTGCAATGCTGAAGAACGAAGTGGTGGCTGAAAACGTTTGTGTTCCCCTAGGATTTAACACGATTTTGTGGATTTGGCGAGTAGAAAATAAAGTGAAGTTCAAATGTGTGCTATCTTGGTGCTTGCTCAGCTGAGGTTGCCACACTGTGAGTTCAAGACCAGCTGAGCTACACAGTGAATTATAAGGCTTCCCTGATCATGTGTCAGAGCAAAAACAAACGATCTACTCGGTCTGCCCTTACTGCAAAGTTTTATGAGCTTACTCTTATATTAAATATCATTTCTTACTTTTGTCTTGGCTGTATGAGATGATATCAATATCAATTTTGATCAGATCAACAGTGATTTAGCAAGAGAAAACTTTTCTTACTGCATGACCATAGTAATTTATTTACTGAAATAGGGATACATGCATGACAGTGGAGACATTTTGAGTCACTTTGGGTGCTTGAGACAAAGCTGCACCAAATGGGGAAGGAAAGTAGCAAGAACAACAAGAAAGACAAGTATGTGACACTTTCCAGAAGGGGGTTCAATTCCCCAGAGATTCCACCCTTGCTTTGGGGAGTAGGGTGAGGAATCAGTGAGCATGGCCAGACAGTTTGTAGTTGGTAAGGAAACATTGCTGTGATTCGTGAATTCTAACTCTGAAATTCAGTATTCAGATTTAATCCCAAGATCTTGGGGATTTGATTGTTCTTGAGAGGGAAAGATTGAATTGGATTTATATTTAGACATTAGCCCAGAATTAGTAAGTGCTGATTTCTGAGGTGAGCAGAGCTGCAAAAGTGATAACTGCTGAGATGTATGCCAAAGACCCACGTGACAAGCCTTTCAGTGGTTTTGACAAGAAGGAATGGAATCTGTACACAAGAACATAAATGTTGAGAGCCAGTATTGAATAAAGATTTAGTGTTAAGAGAAAACACCTGTTGTGTGTGTAGTCCATCAAGAAAATACAGCTTGTAATTCATGAGCTTAGAAGACAGAACCAGGAACAATCATGGGATAAAGACTGGCCTGGTGGATTTTCAATGCTCACTAAATATGTAGGTAGAGTTGAAGAGAAGACTTTTATAAATGTAGAAGCTGATGCTGTAGAGAGAGAAAAGGCAAGCAGACCAGGAAGTGGTCTGAGGAAGGGTCGTCTGCTGGTCCATCCGTGGGGAAATGAAATGGGCACACAGTTATCAATGGCAGAAACATGAAAAGCCAAGAAGTAGAAATAAATGTTCAACACATTTAGCAATCACAGAAATGTAAATTAAAACTAATTTGAGATCTCTACATTTGTTTCAATAAGGTACTGGATGAAGGCTCTCTGATTACAGTAGATGGCCACTTCAGGCACCCTCTCCACTATTGCTAGAAGTCTTAGCTAGAGTCATCTTGTGGATTTCTGGGAGGTTCCCTGGCACCAGGTTTTTCCCTGACCCTGAAATTCACCCCCTCATCAATCATCTCTTTCATTACTCTTCCCCCTCAACCCAGTTCCCAATCCTTCCAACCAGATCTCTCATTTTCCCCCAACCAGAACAGAAACAGAGGAGGAGGGGATGCTGGGGCCAGAAGGGAGGCACAGGGAGAGGATGAGAGGAGAGGATGGAGGGGAAACTGAGGTCAAGATGTAAAATATGTGAAAAAAGATTAATTTTGAAAAAAGAAAGTCAAATGACATAAAAAAAGACAAAAACAAACAAATACTGACTTTGAGAACTCATTTTACCCCAACAAGCATGGCTAACAATAGGAAAGCAAATGACACTGTGAGCAAAGAGATTCTTCTTCACTGTTGGAATATGCACTAGTCTGACTCAGTTATACCACTCCTGGTCATAGACCTAAGAGTTCTTTTATAATAAATGAAGAAATTCAGTTCTCGGGAACAGAAACTTTTCTTGGCAAGTTCTCTTTCATATGTATATCCAAATATTTCATATTGTATGTATATAGGGAAGAGGTTATGAAAGTGGGGGTAGACTATGAAACTAGACAGGAAACCATGGGAGAACAAACGTGTTGAGAAAGGGCGAGGAGACACGAGGTCCCATGTGTTGTGAAGTGGCAAGCAGATATTGACAATGCAAGAGCACAAGGAAGAATCGGGGATGAAACAGAAGAAAAGAGAGGGGAAAAAGGAACAAAAACAAACTTTGTTTAAATACTGTCATAATAAAACCTAATACTGGGGGTAGAAACATGGATCAGTGGTCAAGAGCACTTGTTGCTCTTGCAGAGGACCCAAGTTCAGTTCCCAGCAATCAAATGTGATGACTCACAACCACGTGTAACTCCAGCTCCAGGAAATGCAGTGCTCTCTTCTGGCCTTTGTGGGTATGGGTCCATGCATATACAAACATAAAAGTAAAATAACCATTTAAAGATCTAATTCTTTGTAAGTTCATAAATTTAAAATAAATAGATAAATAAAACCAATGGTCCTTCTAGTATCATCACTTGTCTATAAGCCTGTCTTCTACAGAATTTTCTAGGTCAACAAATTTATTATAGAGCTGCTTGTTCATAGCTTCTTATTGTGAGTTTGACCATAATTTAAAGTAGAGAAATTTCAATTTCTGCTAATTCAAGGAATGCTGTGATATATTTGCCAGTCCAACGCTGGCACTCTTTTAAAATGACTTTATTCTTAGCAATGTGTTCTAGATTTTTCTGCTTTCATCTCCAAGCAAAGGTCTCAAGTCTGAGGAGGTGTTCAAACACTGTTGGTTAGCCAATATGAGTGATAGAGAAATCACCCCTACTGTCCCAGCATTGTGAATGAATGTGTGTTATTAGGGAAGCGGACACAACTAAACCAGCATTTCACATGTAGACAATGATTGCTGTGTTCTCTATCTACCTCCATTTCATATTCTTACCTAAAACCTCCAGTCAACTCAAAGGAAGGGACATTATAAGCCAGCTGCTGAGCCTCAGGTAGGCTGGGTTTTGTAGGTTAGGAAATTGAAAGAAAAGCTAGATGTGAAGTGTCATGATGTTTGCTTGTGAGCCATGAGATTTGGGGGCAAGGGAACCCTCATGACCTACTTCAGTTTACATGGCAGTAAGACCAAGAATATGTCAGGCCTCCTTCAGCAGGTTCTTGGGACTACTGAGCACTAAGAAATAACAGTTATTGCCATCTGTGTTAGTTAGGTTTACTACTGCTATGATGAAACACCATGACCAAAAGTAAGTCAGGGAGGAAAGGGTATATTTGGCTTCAAATTCTACAACAAAGTCTCTATCATTGAAGGAAGTCAGGGAAGGTACTCAATCAGGGCAGGATTCTGGAGCTGATGCAGAGGCCATGGATGGGTGCTGCTTTCTGGCATGCTCCTCATGGCTTGCTCAGCCTGATTTCTTATATAACCCATGACCACCAGCCGCAGGGTAGCCCATTAAGAAAATGTCCTGCAGGCTTGCCTACAGCCCAATCTTGTGAAATTACTTTCTCAATTGAGATTCCCTCCTCTCAGATGACTTGCATCAAGTTGACATAAAACTACCAGAACGCTATCCATAAAATGGCTTCAAATATTAATTCTTGATCTTATGAAACTATAATGTTTTATTGTTTTGATTTTTTAAGTTAACTTATATCTGCACTTTTTTCTTTTGCTGCTATCAAGTTTCTTCCCAGTTCAGGGTGATCATCACTCCTGGCCATTACATGAGTTCAGTTTAAGGCTCTGACTTGGTTAAGGTTCCCATGACCTTACTTTCCCCATCCTTCATCTCTGGATGGACTATTCTTATCTCTTGAGAATAGTCGGGGCATAAGGCTGGGGATTCTGGTCCACATGTACACATCATCTTCCATCCTTAACCTTTAGTGGTCTCTATTTAGAAAGCCCATGCACTGCGAGTGTTTTATAATGCCCAAACAACAAAGAATTATTTCCCTACTCTGACTTCATATTCCCTGAAGGTCAGGAACCCTTCAACTCAATGTCAGTCTTTATTTCAGATAAACTGGAATATATCCAAGACCTGGACAATCTTATATTAATAGAGAAAATTATGGTAGTTGCACATAATGAATCTCAATGTTCACAGTGTGAAGTGTTCATGTCACTTCGGTTCACATCTCATTGATGAGAAGAACATACCTGGCAGGGTTTCACTATTTCATTATCCAGCCTTAGCTGCCTATGTAAACCAAGCTGGTCTCAATCACATAAAGATGGCCCTGTCTCTGCCACCCATGTATCACCATGCTAGGTACAGAAACATTTCTTTACAATGACACTATTGTTGTGGGCATCCCTCTGCCTCATGGCACATGCGTAGCTTGCTCAGTTGGTGATGTGAACTTTCCTATAAGACACCCAGGAGTGTAGGTGGAGTTTACCTGTCATGGGAGCAGAGACGCTTCCAATTACCACACAGAGGCTTCTATTAATTGTAAATAATCGGCCAATATCTCAGGCTTATTACTAACCAGCACTTTCACTTTAATCAGTGTTCCTTATTTACACTCTGCCATGCAGCAGTACTTTTATTAGCATGGCACGTTCATCGCTTGCTCCCTCTACATCTAGCTGCCAACTCCTCTGACTCTGCTCTTCTCCCTCCCAGCATTCTCAATTTGTCTTTCTTGTCTAATTTTATCCTGTTCAGCTATTGGCCAGTCAGCTTCTTTATTAAACCAATCACAGTGACAATCTTCACAGTGTACAAAAGAATTATTTCACAGCACAGAAGGAAGGAGCATAATCCTGGGGCTGCCTCAGTAATGTCTCAGTACAGAAATCTGTCTGAAGAAGCAGGGATTTAAATTGTAGCTGAGACACCGAGAGCTCCAAGTTTGAAGTCCAGTACCTAATGACTAGCTTGGACGACTGTTATCTCTCACAGACTTTCCTCCACCATCTCCAAAGCCATGGCAAGAATTCTAACACAGTTTCTAATAGTTGGTTGAAGCCTGTATACTCTATTTATATAACATAATAAAAACTACATATTTTTGTTCCAGCTCTCCATTTTTGACAAATGAATCTTCATTAAGACTTGGATATTTGCTTCCTCCTTCAACCATGTCAGAATGGAGATAACCTCTGCAGCCCAATGTTTCAGGCCCTTTGACACATCTCCTCTCACCTGTGATTCCCTGGAACACTGAAGGAGGACTCATCCTTTCACATTAGTACATGATCCTCAAAGATTGAAAATGGACCACACTCACCGTAGTAGGGGAACGAGCTCCCAGAGTTCCCAGAAACAAATTCAGTGAGATCAAGGCCAGCAGGGGACCTGTGGATGCTAAACAAGTAAAATAATTAATACCTAAAACTCTACTCCTGGGGAGAGAGGTGGGAGCAAAGAGACCCAGAAAAAAATGACACAGGGGAGCATTGGGCTAGGGGCTAAGGAGAAAAAAACTTCTGTGAAGAGAAAGGTTAAGTTCCACCAGAGTTGAATTGTATTTCCACTAGATAATAAATCCTTGTAAAAATCATGTCCCAGACTCTTCTCTCTCTTTTAACCATCTGGGAGGACTGATTCCATATGATAACCTCCCCTTGTTTTTGAGCAAAGTCAACTCCTTATTAAGCAAACCACCCCACTTATGTTACAAAATATCTGTTCTCTGGAGGGAAGTTACCTGAAAGTTTCTCACAAAGCAATACCTGTTTTATGACTTCCCCTCCCCAGTTTCAGTGAAATGGTGTCACTATGGAGCCCAGGCTGGTCCCAAAGGCTCCTGTTCCAGGCTCCAAATCCACAGGATTGCAAGCATGCCCTAAAGATGCTCAGATCCCTTTAATAATCTTATATTTTTAAGATGGCTTTATTTATGTAAGTATGCATTTTTAAGACACGTCTCTATCTACTATGTAAAACAATGTCTGTTTGTCTTTGCAAACTCAAAATGAACTCTGAATTTTGTCTTAGAACATGATAATAACTGATTTGAATGTCTGTGTCCAAAAGATGAATCACTGCTGACTTATCTTTCCTTCTTGGCATGGTCTCTGCTATGTGAAAAAGGAAATGTCTTTCACACTCTTTGGCTAACATTCAGTGGCTGTGGTTGTAGCCAAGAGTGGTTTTGGTATGAGTAAAATTAAGTGAGACTCCCAATGTGGTCTCACCAATACCAAATATTGAGTACCCTGCTCCCACCACATACCATAACATGTGTTTAAGTGAGTAAGTGGCATGTCTGATTAGGCTGGAAATTTATCCTAAAAGAAAAACAGTTTTAATTGTTTTGCAAACTTGAGTTACAATAAGTGAGTTAGGATTGTGCTTGGGATAAGAACATCCATTTTTCTTTTGCTTGTCACTGGATACCAAGGTGACAGGTTTTTGTTTATTTGTCATGTTTTTTTTTACATAAACTGCCAATTTGCTTTATTTCATATGTACTTAATTTTTTATTCTAAAATAAGGAAAAGCGAAACACAAAACCTCACATGTAGCCAAGCTAAAACAAGAAAGACAATCACTTTTCCCTCATGAGATATTCTATTTCCTGGTTTGCTGTTTCATTAATTTTCCAACTTCATTTTATGCTGATCTAGATTTTAATAGTTTTCCCTGAATGCAACTTAAACAAAAGATGTTTGATTAATTTGAGAATGCGTACTGTAGACCTGCAGTGTGAGAGACACTTTCCTATGAATTGGGTAACAATAGAAGAGAGTGGAGGTCTCTCTGTTACACGGGTTTGATATTAAAGTTAGAAATAGTGAATTAAAATTGGAAAAAGAAATAGGAGTTAAACATATTAATTATGGCACAGAAAGTTGAAAGATAGAGCAAGGCTGGGAGGAAAATAATTCTGAGGGAGTCCCCTCTGAAGCCTGAGGTTTGGTCCAAGAGGTTATTAAGAAGACGATGAAGTAGTAAGGGAACATTTTCAGAGAAACTCAGCCACCCAGAGTTAGCATTAGGCACAAAGCCCCAAGAAATGAACTACTTTGATGTTTTGCAAGATGGAGAAGGAAATCATTGTGATGCAGGCATCACGAACAAAGGAAAAAAAAAACAGATAAGAAATGAAGAAAGTCGACCCACAGGTCGACTCAATTAGTCTTTCAGACTATTATAAGGTACATCATACTTTATTATTACCAGGGAGTCCTTCCCTTAAAAGATTGTCTACATGGGCATAATATAACCCAATACATCCTTCTGGAAGACTGGGTCAGTTTCTGGGTGTAGGACACATTGTGAGTTGAGAATGTGAGCCTGGCTGGCAGAGGAGAGCATGGAAGGGGAACACGGCAGCATCAGCAAAGCTTGCTGCCTAGCTCTCTATCTGACAGAGCCTTTCCTGACAAGAAACGGTGGTAACATCTGTGCTTCACGTGCAGGCCTTTGCTCCGAGAGGGTCCAAGGCCTGTGGTTCCCTTACTTTCCGCTTCCCTTTATCTTTTTCTCAGGTCAGTTTTCATTGTGTTTCTCCAGATAAGAGCTTCTATCAGACATCCTCTGCAGAGGAATGTTCTGGGTTCTCCTTGTCCTGGGGAGCATATATAGCCACTAAACTTTAGGTACCACTCCTGTTGTCCAGATGGGTGACAGTATTTATGGTAGGTGTGCACTATTTCCCAGAACTTGCTAAATATTCAAGAGTACATCTGTGATTTTAGTAATTATAGACCACAAGCAGAAACTTTGTATGTTTGTCACCTTTTGAAGCAGTCATTTTAGCAGCTTAATATAACTGATGAGAAAAACCAGCTTCATCAGTGTGAACATCTAATCCATCAGGAAAGCTAAAACAAGGTCTGATTTTTTTCCTCCAGGCTGTTGGATGCTGACAGCTGGGGAGCATTAAGATGGCCAGAAGGTTGCATTGTTTTCTGCTTAGCCTCCTGTCTTTATCAACTAATTTCTGGAATACACCTTTGTCAGGCATTAATGTTTCTGATGTATAACACTTAGTGGATTTTGATTCAGCCAATAACATAAGTATTAAAATGCTATCAAAATGTAGTGATGCATATGGGTCATTTAATTTTTGTATGAATATTTTGGCTAACCATTTTGATAAGAGGTCATGAAGAAGCCAAGTCTTAGAAATCCTAATGAAAAATAAAAAGTCCTCTGGGTTTTGTGGATAACAGAAAGCATTTTCCCATCTTTGGAGGAATTGGGTGACATTTATGTTTCTTTTCCTCAAAAATGTTGTCATTGTTCTTTGCAGGGCTTTCTAGAGACATGTGCTCACAACAATAAGATTTTTGTTCAGATACAATGGATCTTAAATAGGAAGAAGGGTGCCATGTTCCCAGATGATGCTCCCTCTGACTAAGTTCAATTTTATCAAATTATCAGAAGGACTGTTTGTAACATCATGCCTCAATAGACAGCAAGGAAAACACAAAGCTCAGGTTCACTGTGTGGAAGATGTTATCTTAGTTACCTTTCTATCACTGTGACCAAGGCAACTCAGAAAGGAAAGAGTTCAATCGAACTTTCTCAGAGGTTTAGAGTCCATGATGGCAGAGTAAAGGCATGGTAGCAGGAACAGCTAAGATTATAATTCTTGATCCTCAAGAAAGGGGCCCATTGGAAATGGTGTAAGTGTTTTTGGAACTTCAAAGCCCATGATACACATCCTTCAATTAGATAATACCTTCTCATCCTTTCCAAACAGTTCCAACAGTGTAGGGTTTAAGTATTTAAAAACAGAAGCCTATAGGGGCCATTCTCATTCAAACCAGCACAGACGGTTTGTGCCTAGAATTTACAATAACATCTGGATAGTCAAACGATTAAAATAAGTTTTTAAGGTGTCAACATTTTTTACTTGTATCATATCATCTTCCAGGAATGAAACAGCTGTGCTATTGTTAGCATTGAGTCCTGGTATTCCCGGGCATTCATTCTACCCACTCTAGGAACCACTAACTTGGGTTAAAATTCTGCCTCAGGTAATTTCTGCATGCTGGCTCATGTACCCAGTGTAAATTCTGTGTGTTTAACCCTCTGCATTCCACATCACAGTTGGCCTACATGTTCCTCAGAGAAATCTCAGGTCTAGAGAGAAAAGCAATCTGCAGCTGAAGAAGTAAGATTTAATACCAACTGAGAAATTGGATAATTGTCAACTTTATCCTGCATTAAAGAAATAGTTTCCCATTTTTATAGTAATTAATCCACTAGAACATTCTGGATACTGACAGAGTGCTCTGGGTCAATAGGCTACTATCAGCTATTATTTCTAATTAAGTCTATGTTTGGCAGAAAATGACCTTAAAAGAGGAACATTATTACTGGTAACTATCAAATGCAGGTTCTTTGGAGAAGGAAAAAATGAACCAGGATAGTCTAGGATTGTGCTGTGTCCAAACAAACTCTAGAAGTGTAGACATTTAAACAAGAAAGCCAATCTATCTCATGTTATACAGCCGTTGAGAACAGACAAGGAATTTCCTATTCATTATACTCAATAGGGACTCAGATTGAGTGAGAAACCATTATTTCCCACAAGGAAAGATAAGCTTTCCAAGAACAATTGTAAAGTCCTTGCCCTGAGATGATGTACACTGTTGCATGACAAGATTTTTCCTAGAGTGATGACTCACACAAGTTTACTCACTCAAGATGGGGAACTTAATGACAGACCAAGTACAGTACACATACCACCAAAGTCCAAATGTGGTGAACTAATGAGTTTTACTGGAGTTACTAACAGGAATATGGGTGAGGAGTTACAGGAGTAGAAATGACTCAAAGACAACTGCATCACCAAAGCCCACCCTAGCATGGGTGGCAACTCACAAATGCTGGGAACCTGGAGCATAGTACACAGCCTGCAGGCAGCTCAGCATGTTCTAGAGTGTCCTTTCCAGGTGCCTCAGTTGGTTGAAACCTCCTTCATGCAGCTCTGCTGGTTTCTTCTCCTTCCAGGCTGCTGCTCTAGTCTCAGATTCTCCTTTGCTCTTTTGTCTGTTTCAGAATGAAAGCCTTATTTGCCTATTCTGGGAGGGTGGGGCCTATTAAATCTGGTCAGGTTCAGATACTTCCTGAAGCTGTTTGAACTTGCTTAACATCTGCCTAAAGGAGCTTCCCTGCAGGTTGGAAAGTTTCAATTTCAGAGAAAACTGCTACACAACATGAACTCACTCTTATCACAGAGAGGTAGTTATGTAACTGTAAATGGAGTTTTTAATTGGTCTAGATAATAAAAACCCAGAGTCAGATATTGAGGAAAATGCTGAGAGATCAGAGAGAAGGAGCAAGCCACCACCATACCTTACCTCTTTCATGTCTCCATAGACAAGCAATCGAGTTCCTGTCTCTCTCTACTTATATCCTGTTTCCACCCAGCTACCTCACTTCCTGTCTATCTGTACAGACCTCCAGATCTCTATAGTTAGTCAGTGGCAAGCTCCATTCACTGACCTTCAGACAGGTTTATTTGTACAAGCAAGATATCACCACATGTAACCTTAAGGGGTGAGTACTGGGAGCAGAATAATTGTTCAATCCAGTCTTGGGGCATGGAAGTCTACATTTCCCACAGAAAAGAGCAAGAACTTTGGTGATAACCCATAGTAGTCTGCCTCCCTGAGGCTTTTTGTGAGTTGCTACGCAGAATCTCAGACACACTCTTGCTTCCTAGCAACTCAGCATAAGTGAATCAAAAGGCTTTTGAGTCAGAGAAGGAAAGAAATGAATATCACATGCATTGGACTTTTACTGCTTATACAGTGCAGATTGGTGCTGGCACCCTAATCTTACTGGCACAAGCAACATCAAAGTCTTGTTGAGAGAACTCCTTTGACATGCACTCCAACACTGGTAGAAGCAGAATCCAAAACTTCCTTTGTAACAACTGTGTCTGGCATCCTTGGACTTCCACCTCTCTGAGAAGTATTTGCACAGTAGTGAATCAAAAACCATTAACACCCATTAACATGGAAGGTGAAGCAGTTTCAAAGAAAACTCCAGCTCAGAGCTGGAGGGAGTTTCTATGGCTCCTTCCCAAACATCATCATAGTTCCTCGGATTTCACACACAAACGTTAACCATCCTCTCAACTACATGCTCTGCTAGGCAGGCATCTTACAGTATTCAGGAAAAGTAAGCATGTGTTGTTCTTTGCTAGTTAAGACCATTAATAACTATGGGAAGCCTTTTTCATTATGTCTTTTTTGAACAAAATTTTAAGAGTAATTTATTTATGGTAAAGTACACATATAAAGATTGTGATTCTGGATAACTGACTTACAAAACATCATTGAAAGTGTCAACAGTGAGAGAATGGTCGCACCCATCACCCTGGAATGTCATAGTGCTGACTCATTGTCTTTTCATAATGTCGGTACTTTACATTTGTTTTTGCTCCTGGAGTATGGTAGGGTAATTCAGTGTGTCTATTATGAGCAACCTGCCCATCTCAACCTGCTTTCATTCCTGTGCATGGGACATTTGAATTTCTTCTTTTGTAGTTACTTGGAAATATATGATAAATGGTTGTAGGTTATGGCTCCTCTGTAATAGCATACTTTAGCCTATCTCTAATGGTTGCTCATTATTTTACACCACTGTCTCCTCTCTCACTATCCCCAAAGGCTCTAGCTGCTACTATCCCATTCTCTTGTGTGAGAGTAATGTTTTAGGTCCAACACATGAGTGAAAACTTACAGTGTTTGTTTTTCTGTTCCCGACTTATCTCAGTTGTCATAATCTCCTCTGTCTCCAAAAGTGAGAGGATTAAATTCATTTTTATGCCTGGATGATTTCTATCTAACTGTATTGCAGTAAACGTGAGAACAGATGTGTTTTCAACCTATTCATAGGACCAACACCAGTTATGGTAGTTCAGTTTTTAGCTGACTGAAGAACCATTGTCTCCTACAATGGCTGCAGGAAAAGTCTCTAGCTCCTCCCGTTAACAATCTTTGTATAGAAAATGCTCCAGTTTCAGTCACTATAGAATTTTATTTTCTACATCTTTATATGAAAGGACTCACAGAGTGTACTGTAGGGGACATCCTAACCATGCCTGCTCATGGCTGGTTACAAGTGTGCCTGGCCATGCCCACTAGGTTGTGGTCAGGATGATGTGAAGGAGGTTTAAGAGGGTCATGCACATGGGAGCCCCTTCTTCCATTTCTTCATCGGCTTGCTCTACTTACCTCATTCCCTACCAGCTGCCTAGGCTGCTCTGAGTAAGTAGGGCACTCCATAATAAATATCCTAGTTTCTATACCTGACTCCGTATTGGTATTTCACCTTTATTTGGTGTCAGGGGAAACCTGTAACCAGCCCCAAGCAGGCATGGTTAGGGTGTCCCCTACATCATACTTCCTAGTGCACCATGCTCCTTTCACTCAGAGTAACTATTTGAGACTCATCTGCATTGCAGTGTGCATTAAGAGTTGATTGCTTTTCACTGTTAAATAGTCTTCTGTTGGATACATCATAATTTCCTAACTATTGACTTGTTACAAATGTAAATTTTATTCTTAACCTTACAAATAAATCTGCTATATGTATTTATATATATATGTCTCTGCATAAAGGTAATTTTCTTTTTTTTTCATGGGTAAGGGCTCAAAGTGAAATCACTAAGTCAAATATATTTACATTTTTTTTAAAAAGACTTATTTTCCAAAGCGCCATCCCATGGCCTTTTCTCCAAAACACAAAGAGAAGCATCCCTGCATTTTCTCTCCCAGCAGCTAATACCATTCATCTTCTCAAAGTTAAACATGTAGAGGGATATTTCCATGACAACTCATTAGCATGAACATCTCAAGAGTCTTCCTTGCCATTTCTATCAATAGATGGCAAAATATCTCTTTAAATCTCTTACTCATTTTTCATTTCAGTTTTTTTTTCTAGTGGAGACTTTGCTTTTCGTTTTACACATTTTACTCCTTAGACAATTATAATCTCCTAGAAAGATACTGAAAACTATTTGAAGACAAAGTTGCTTTCATAGTTAAGCTGCCAAAGAGGTATTTCACTACATTAAGTACAATTCCCAAAAGCATCCATACACACTTGTGAAAAGACTTACAAAACTTACCTGCCCACCACATAGCCCTCAAATCCTGGAAGTCAACATTGATGCATATAATGCTCATTCTTTACTAACAGACAAGAGAAGGGGTTACCTGTCGTTCGAATGTCTTATGAAGTGCACATATTTGGTTAAAAATCATGAAGCATTGGTCACATGTTAAAGGAGATGGAGAAGGCTTGTAGATTCAAAACACCTTTATTCAGATAAATACCAGCCAAGCGCAAGCCAGAGCGTGCCCAGAGGCAGCAAGGCAGGGAGGCCAGAGAGAAGGGGCCCCCATGTGTCTGCAGTACCTTAAGAACCTAACACGTGTCATCCTGACCTTCCCTTGACCACGCCCTGACAGGTGTGGTCAAGCACACCTGTAGCCAGCCCTTAGGAGGCATGGTTATGGTGTCTCCCTACAATTCCCCTTTTAGTCTAAAAGAGGATTAAAACTTAATAGTGTAAAATACCCCAAATTAACAATCATAAAGATGAAATACAAGAAGATACAATAATCTGCTATTGCACATCCTAACTATGTCTATTCCAGCTAAGCCCTAAAGTCATATGAAAGGGGTGTCTAACCTGAACACCTCCTTCCAATCCCAACCCTAAACAATAGGAAGGTCATTCCTAATGAGGCTTACACTACCCTAATAGACAATAATGGGGAATGGGGGTATAGCATTTTCCAAGTTACTTCCTGCTGAAATGGGATGATGGTAGCCTTGTGGGGTCCTGTGGGAAGAAAATTTTAGTATAGTGAAAGTCTCTAATGGATTATCTCCAGTCCATGTTAGATGGAATTTGCTTGATTGAAGATCTAGGTTGAAATCCTCAACTTGACTGAAGTCAGTATTTGAATCTCTGGTCGGTGTGTCAGTTGAAACCAAGTAAGTTGAATCCAGTGCAGTCTAGGAAGTATGGCCCAATTTCTTTTCTGGAGCATCCAGGGACTGCTGTTAGGTGGGTCTTCATTGGCTGTGTGGGACTCAAACTTAAGTGTTATCTTAGAAATGTTTGTATGTGTATTTATGCTGGAAAGGCAATCGTGGAAAATAAAGATTGTGAGATGATGTATAACTTGAAGGAAAGAGCCAAGAAAGACAAAGACAGTCCCCAAATTCCTCTCTCGTTCTGTATTATATCAATTGGCTTCTTGATATAATACAGGAACTCTAAAGTTTAGTTAAATAACGTGCTTGGATTTTAGGGGAGGAAAGCCAAATCCACCTCTAAATCCAGCATTGATTTACTTGAATAGGGACTAGGAAATGAAGAGAAATAGAATTATTTGAGAGACAGCTGTAAAGTTTGCCATATGGCACGTTCCTTTTGTTTGATGGTTATAGCTACCTTCTCTTCTTAAGCATCTACCCATGTGGTGTTCTTGGATTTCTGGAGATGAGTTTTCCTGTGAAGATAGAAACAAAGCACTTCCCTTTCCTTTGGGAGGTTTCTATTTAGTTCATGAGATATACCTCAATAAATACCTGTCAGTCATCCTTGTCGAGAGGGTTGTCTTTTTCAACTCGAATCTTGATCAACTTTGATGGTATCCAAAGTTTTTCTTCTCCTGTGGAAACAAATGCAAAACCCCTACCCCAACCTGACAGGTGTGGTCAAGCACACCTGTAGCCAGCCCTTAGGAGGCATGGTTACAGTGTCTCCCTACAACATGACTTGTGTTTCTTTTACTGAAAGTCTCAGCAGACTTTCAGTGTGTGTGTGTGTGTGTGTGTGTGTGTGTTTATGGCCTTAAAATATCATTTAGAATGTCCTTCCATTTAGGTTCAATTTCTGGCTATAATTTTAATAAGGAATATCATAGATGAAATATCTAATTTAAAAATGTTTTTATTAGGTTTGATAACCTTACATACTCATATTTAAAATGTACCTTTGGGTATGAATTAGTCTGTATATAAAGTGTCACCACACTTAAAACATTAAAAATACCTGCAACTGTCCCAGAAGTATCCAGGAATACTTTGCTATCTCTCCCTCAAAACTTCCTCTCCTACCTACAGAGGGGGGAAATAATACTATTTTTCTTTCAGTCTTGATTAGCTTAGACTTTCTAATACTTTGCAGAAATGGAATCATATAGCATGTACTATTTCTTAATTTGGCTTCTTTCACTTGGCATAATTATTTTGAGATTTCTTTGTGTTATACCATTGATCAATATTTAGTCATTTTTACTCTTCAAGAGAGTTCTATTCCATGACGTATCACAGCTGCTGGAACCTTATGATGGACATCTGAGCTGCTTCCAGGTTTGACTATTAAAATGAAACTCTATGCATGCCCAAATCTTTGTGTGGACATATGCTCTTTCTTTCCCTTGGGAAAATACCTTGGCATGAAATAGCTAGATCAGATGGTAAGTGTGTATGTAACAACAAGAAACTGACAAATATTTTTGTGAAGTAGTCAAGCCATTTCCAATCCTTCAGCATCAGGTGAATGATCCATTATATCCCTCCCTCACCAGCACTTGGTAGGGTCTGACTTTTGAGTTCCAGACATGCTAAGGGGCCCAGTGGAATCTCATCATGTTTTAAGTTTGTTTCCCTATTCTAATAATGGCAAGAGACATCTTGTGGGTTTTATGAGAGGCCTTTAAATCACTTAAAACGTGTTTTGTTATGTTTTTATTTGTTTTTTGTTGTTTTTTGCAGTGGGGGGGTTGTTTTGCAAAATGTCAATGTTCCTTTCAAGCCACACACTGTAGCTCTGTCGGAATTCTCATCTCCTGCTCTCTCTCTCTCTCTCTCTCTCTCTCTCTCTCTCTCTCTCTCTCTCTCTCTCACTTTTTTCTGTTCATTTTTTTGTGGAGTTGTTTTATTGTTTTTCTGTGTTTTCTGTGGGACTGGAGTCTGTGAAATGATAGACAGCCTAGTGTTGCACCAGCTCTTTGGAGTCCTCTGAAGTTAGTGACTCACACATGGAAAGACGGTGAGTTTCCCACAAAGAACCCTTTGAGAAATGTTAGGATCTACTGCTCTTTGTTGCTTTACTGGAGTAGGCTGAGCTTATTGACTGGGAATAGGCATTACTATTGTCTCAAACAGAAAAGTAAAGCAAGGCAATTATACGTGTGTATGTGCTATGTAGACTCATGTGTCTGCATACTTGGCACCCCAGCTAGTGACACTGTTTTCAGTATATTAGTATGTGGAACTCCACTGGGCACAGTCACTAGGAATCTGGGAGTGGCTTGTGTAGGCTGAAGTTTCTGTCCCACCAGCATCTCCCAAATAAATGTACTGAGGTTTATATTAATTACAAATGCTGGACAGACAGTTCAGGCTTGTTATAAGCTAACTCTCACACTTAAATTAACCAATATTTCTTACCTATTCTTTGTCATGAGGCTTGGTACTTTTTCTCAGGATGTCATGACCATCTTGTTTCTACATGTCTCCTTGAGACTCTCTGACTCTGCCCTTCTTTATCCCAGTATCCTTAGTTTGGTCATGCCTCCTATACTTCTTGCATGCCTTCTGGCCAATCAGCATTTTATTAAACCAATTCGAGTGGCCCATCTTTACAGTGTATAAGAGGATTATTCCACCGCAGGCTTGAGGCATTATAATGCTGCCCAACTTTCTGTCCACTCTGTACTTCTGACTAGAGATACACTGTGGTCCGCTGCCTCATTTCCTGCCACCATGCTTCTCCCATCTTTGTGGACTGCATCTTCTCCCAGTATATGCTCCTGTGTTACAAATCTTCTCCCGCAGAGAGACAAAACACACACCCACACATCCTAAATAGGGATCCCACAACAAGCCATAGTATGGACACCTCAGCAGTCCAATTGTGTGACCCAGTGAGTTGGATGTGTGGGGTTAATTAAAGGAATATGGGTGAGGAGTTACTTACAGGAGCAGAAATGACTCAAAGACTACAGGACATCACCACAGTCCACCCCAGCATGGGTGACAGCTCACAAATGCTGGGGACCTGGAGCACACTGCACAGCCTGAGGGCAGCTCAGCATGTTGGAAAGCGTCCTTTCCAGGTGCCTGAGTTCGTCTAAACCTCTTCCAGCAGCCCGGCTCGTTTCCACCTCTTCATGGCATCTGATTTTACTTCGTTGAGATTTTCCTCCCCTGAGAGTCTTTGGAGTTCAACTTGTATGAGTCTTCTGCTGAAGTGGTCTCAGCTTTTATACTCACTCTGTCAGGAAGGGGCCTAGTGAGTCTGGTCAGTTTCAGGAACTTCCTCAAGCTATTTTGAGTTATTTGCCTTCTCATTTTAGGAGCTCCTTGTAGAATGGAATGTTTAAATTTTGGAAGAAACTATTATAGAAGATCAGATAAAGTAGACGTTTCTTGAATTAAATTTGTTCTTGTCAGTTATTTGATCCAAAAACTACACACAAAAAATATTAAAAATTAATTAATACACTTTCCTGTGCTTTGCTGGCTTTACTTCTCAGTGGAACCTTCACACCCAGGAATTTTGTTTTTCATTTCCTCAACATTAACTTTCATGATAGATTCTAGGAAGTGTGGAAGTTAAACATCTAGTACGTGGTTTATATAACTTGACATACAAGTGATGGCACGATAAATATGAACAAACACATTTCCTCTTTGAGCTTTGACAAAGCTAGACTGTGAGATCCTGATGTCCCTTGTTGGTGAGTTGAGTCATGAGGCTCAACTCCAGCCAGCTGAATGTAAGGAAACCCAGTAGATGCCAGTTTTACTTCTACTCACTGGTACCCACCCATGTGCTCTCCAATATCCTATCACCTACCTGGATAATCTTGCTACAGCTCTTGAAGATGGTTGGTTATCATGGCAGAATGGTAGTGGGTACCTGAGTCACCTTCTGTATGAAAGCTACACCTGAATTAGGAACAGCAATTCAGCTGGGTTTTTTTTTTTTTTTAACGAATTTCCACTGCCATAAGACACTGGAATTTGAGGATTTCCCTTTGACAGCAGATAGTATTATGTTAATAAGTAAGGAATCATTATAATCAGAAAGATCTTGATAACAAAATTTCTTGGTTTTTCTGCTGGCTTTTTTTTTTTTTTTTTGGACTTCAGGCTTCAAGTCCTTGATCGAATGCCGGAGCCCACTGAGACAGCAGTGGTTGGAGTTTAATTGAAAGGCATAAGTACTGTGCAATAGTCCTTTTAATCAAGATGTTAAAGGGAAATTTTATTAAACTTTGATTGAATATATAAAATTAAGATGTAATACACCTTAAATATATTAGCTCAAATTATAAAATATTAAATTAAGATTTAATATATTAAATTAAGCACAGATTAAACTAGATTGAAAAAATGCTTTTGGAAAAAAATTCTTAAATACACCAGAGAAATTATTAACCATTTTATTTAAAAGTGAATACCTAGTAAGTATCCAAATGAGGAAAGAACAACTGTGGTTGATGACCTAGCCTCACTAGGTATAAAACAGTTGCTTCAGGAGGCAAATGAGATTATTAAAGTTCAAACTGAAATTTGGTTCTGGGTTAAAGAGGATGAAAGCAAATTGTAGCATTGTATTCCATTCCCCCGGTCCCCCAAGCTTCCATAGCAGGGTCCCCACTAATTCAAGTTCACATTCCTTCCTCCAGAGCTTTTCTCTTTTCCACCAGACATAAACTCCGGAAACTGGACTGCACTGTTTGTGCTTGGTTTTCCTTCTGACAGGCTGGCTGTCAACAGATCCTGACATTCACATCTACCAGGAGACTTCACAGGCAGAGAGAATAAAGACAGAAGGATCAGCGTTACTCGATACAAAAAAAGAAGACAGAAGGACAGAGGGAATTTAAGAATAAGAAATGTCATAGGATCCATTTTTTCTATTCAATGAGAAGGGTACATAAATGCAAATATATTTAACTTTGAAAATGCTTGAGCTAAAGCCTCTAAATATATGTTACTGCACCCATTTTGCACAGAGGGCTTACAGGAAAAGTATATTTTCCCATTAGAAGTGGGCAAGTTTTATATCAGTCAGATAAGACCTTTGCCAGGCAAACCAGGAAGTGATGCAATCAGCCTCTATTCTATTCCAAAAATCCTATCTTCCCACTGACGAGCCACTGAATGTGTGTGCATGTGTTGTTACATACGTGCATGTGTGCATGAATGCGCACATGGGCCTTTTGTGTTAGTGTGCTAAACTCCAGGGTTCTATATTTTCAGCTGAATTATATTCATGAATATAGGCAGTTTCCTCAGAGGCCTCATCCCTATTCATTTTCACTAGGAATTAAAGTGAAGATTATAATAATAATAAATAATAATTATAGCAGTTACCATGTATTAAGCACTTAATGGCGTGAGACACAATGATAAATACATTGCCTGAAATAATCTGTTTGATCATCTGAACAACTTATGAAATCAGCAGAAGCAGTATGTGCTTGTTCCAGGTCAGAATCTTAAGACTTAGTGGGTGCAAGGAAAATGTCCAAGGCCACAGCTGTCATTCGCAAGGCTTGACTCAAACTCAAGCTTCCTGCAATCTGAATGAAATCTCCTGCACCCTCCTCCTGAGTGAAACACTGGCCATTATCATGGCAGAGATGTTTAGATGGAAAGGGGTAGGAGGAAAGGAATCATAGATTTCTACGCTAACCCTGCACAATGGCTTCTTTTCTGGGTCTCAGAGCCTGTAAGTACCATTAGGCTGATACTCATGTAGGGATGTTCTGAGGCAACTCTAAGGTTCTGTCTCCACACTAAGTAAGCTGTGAAAGTACTTCTGAATGTTTTCATAAACAGCAGACAAGTGAATAAAGTCTGGTGTATTTGGTTCACTGACATATGAACTCGTAGCTTTGTACAAGCTAAGCAGGCACTCTACTACTGAGCCGCATGCTCAGGAACAAAATGACTATTGGGCTACATCATGAATACACTGATGTACTTTGTTCTTCAGCCATACAGTGAGACTTGAGTCTTTTCCAGTACACCTAATATTGCCAATGACAATTCAATATTAAACCCCAATAGACCCTCTCAGCTCTCTTTGTTTTTGTCATATTTAACACAGCCATCGCCATCGTCCCAAGTCTCTTTTTGACTTCATTAGGAAATGTTCATTTTTCTGGATTTTCTCTGCTCTTTAATTGTTCCATTTTTCTCTTCACTCTTTTGATATTCTACAACCTGACTGCTCCTTTCCTTCATTTCTGGGATTGATAACCAAAACCCACACCAGCAGCTGTGTGACTGTAGTACCATCCCTGCCCTGGAGGAAGGCATCAGTTTCTGGGATTTTTAGATGATGGCATCC